>NC_090172.1:61798888-61893888 GCF_024679245.1 Pseudorasbora parva | reverse complement strand
GACTCCTGAAAATACTGAAAATGCTATTGACAAGATTTTCCCACTAAGGAAGGGTGCTCCGGGAGAACCCATCTGCCCGGACGGGACCTTCACTGCGGGCTACATGCGGGACGCCTGGAACTACTGGCAAGTCCTGTGCCTGGAAGCCCTGCCCGTTGAGGATGCAGAGGATAGTCATATTTGTATTTTTGATAGCGGGATTCCTATTTCTCGGCCTTGGGATTGCTCTGACATATCGGAAGATTTGTAAGACAGCTGCCAGCAAATTCACCCAGCCGCTGTCTGTGGAAATTAAAAGGTGCTTCGGGGATGTGCGTGACCGACTGAAGGTATTAGATCAGAGAGTGACAGACCGATGAACTGAACTGTAAGATCTCAGCTCGGACTGTGGAGGCGCAGAAAAGAGTGGACACCATCGGGGCGTCAAACTTCTACAGGTCTGGGTATGAAATTGGATGAAATGTCCAAGTCACTCCATGAACCGGACTTGCGCCAGGAACGCTGAGGATCAGTGACTGATTGATTGATTATGATCCGGACAAATTACCGAAGATCAACTAAATGGGTTAAAATGTTCCCTGACTTCACCCTTCATCCCACACCTTCTCCCCTTTTCTTTCAGCTGGGAGGTCAGATTGACAGCTGGTCTGCTATCGTCCCCTGTGCCCTGCCTTATCTCCCTTCAAGGACAAGCCACTGAACTGAGCTGTAAACATCTTAAGTTATGGCTGACATTCTCACAACACAAGCTCAGAGTCTTAATCGCATCACACTCCCACCCCGATCCCATCCCTCCTCCATCCGACTGCCTCCTCCTTCACTCTCTTCCTCCCTAACCCAATCCAAACTAAAAATTCCACCACGTGACCACGTGTGTTATGTTATGTTGTGCTTCCTGTATCTTGTATGTATGTATGCTATGCTTTCCTAAATCTGCATTTGTCCTCTGGAGAGCGAGTGGCAGCGCTGGTAATAGCTGGAGCCCGGAGGCTTGATCCAAAAGACAAATTTTGTTGCAGTGTACTTGTACATTTGTAATGACAATAAACTTCTATCTAATCTAATCTAAACAATGTCTAATGTCATATTTTATATTATTCTCTCTCGCTCGGCTCGGTTTCCGGGATATTGTGTATAATAAGCGGCCATCAGAGAGCCGCTTTCAACATGCAGGAGACTCCCGGAGCTTCTAGGAGAGGTGGAATGTCAAACTCATTCACTTTTATTCATTTGGCTGCTGCTTTTATCCAAAGCGCCTTACATGGCATTCAAAATATACATGTTTTTTGTAAGTTCATGCATTCCCTGGAAACTTCGAAGCTGACTTGAAAGCATGCCAGGAACCTCAAAGAAAGACATTCTTCATCTAAAGCCTGCTAGATTGCTGTGTATAGTAAGTGTGTTAGTGTGTCTTTGTGTTTAAGTCTCTGGCTCACCTCTTCCACTCCAGTCACTGAATACGCGTGACCTTTGACCAGCTTCTTAAAGGTCACCGCCTCCATGTCAAACTTACTGGTGATCTTGAGGACAAAAAGAAGAATCATACAATCAATGAACTTGGCCACCTTCAGCAATAACTATTTCACATCATAGGTAACGAAGCACAAAGCGTATTGTGATTTATTTATTCGGTTCTTTGATCAAATGAAAATGGCATAGACTAAAAGATTGACTCTCGGGATTTAAAAATCGATATCGGTTGGTAAAAATGCGAATCCATTAAAATCAAGCAATACATTTTTCAGCCAGCCCTAGTGGAAATGCAGCCACATTATTTTAATAAAGAACGCCGCATTTGTCATTGCTGTACAAAATTTTGACCTCAGAATCTGAAACTAAACACAGTACATTAAAGTTGCTGTGACTGTACAATGCTCATGAATATTTAATGAGGCTGTTTCTGATTGGTTTCTGTGACTTTACAATGCTAATGAATATTTATCGAGGCTATTTCTGATTGGTTTCTGTGGCTGTAATACACTCATGAATATTTAATGAGGCTGTTTCTGATTGGTTTCTATGACTGTACAATGCTCATGAATATTTATCGAGGCGGTTTCTGATTGGTTTCTGTGACTGTAATATACTCATGAATATTTAATGAGGATGTTTCTGATTGGTTGTCTGTCTCTAAACAACTTGAAATTACATTCTAACCCTTCAGTGTTGCACTTCATCATTCGATGGTTAAAGGCCCTTTCAAACATTAAGCAGAGTGTGAAGAGAGAACCGGCGCTCACGTCTATAGAGCAGCCCAGCAGCGAGCCTCTCTCGACGGCACGGGCGATGATGCTGAAGAGGTCAGCGGGCGCTTTATTTAACTCGTACATCTCCGTGACCCCTCCGGTGAAATCCTCAAACCCTTCGGAGGTGCTGCCGCCCGACAGAGCCTCATAACAGCCGTTCAGCCTGCAAAACAGAGCAATGACTGACCAGTGCAGTTTATCTGCATTTGATTCAAGCGTCCGGTTGGGGACTGTCGTACTTGGCGTAGGCCTTCTCCAGCAGAGCGCTCCAGAACTCTCCACCCTCCGCCGAGTGCACGAACAGCAGCTTCCCGTCCTTCACCGGCAACCGGTCGTCGATCACCACGTCCACCCACTCGCCGAACTGCCAGAACTACAGAGAGAGCGGCTCAGTCTCGTGTGCACGCTTAAAAATAAAGCTTCTTCATGTAAAGGATCATGTGCATCATACCAAAGCTTGGTTTGCCATAGAATAAAAATTAAAGGTGTCCTCGAATGATTTGAAACAATATGTTAAATTATTCTCTGATATCTGCATAGAGGGTACGTGGCTTAATGAATGAATGAATGAATGAATGAGTCATTTATATAGCGCTTTCAAATGTACTACTGTACACCCAAAGCGCTTCACACTCATGTCAGGGGTCTCTCCTCAACCTCCACCAGTGGGCAGCTCCACTTGGATGATGCGACGGCAGCCACAGTACAACGGCGCCAGTGCGCTCACCACACACCAGCGATAGGTGGAGAGGAGAGAGGGTGATAGAGCCAATTCAGTGGATGGGGATTATTAGGAAGCCGTGATTGGTAAGGGCCAATCGAGGGAATTTGGCCAGGACACCGGGGTCACCAGGACACTCCGGTTTTTCCCTAAACATGTCCAATCTGGCAACCATATGCACACGAGCTCTCTCTCTCTCTCTCTCGCGCACCGACGATCTGAAAACAGGAAACAAGTAAGCTTTTTATCAAGAGATTGATAAAGAATTTGATCAATCTCCATTGACTATCGTTTTAGCTTATATGGTGGAAAAGGTGACGTTTGCTAGAAGGATTGAGTAAACGATCTGTAAGCAATGTATCTACAGTTGTATTTTGTAATACAAAATAATATTACCCTTTGTCATTAGACACACTATTTAGTTTTGTATGGTACTTGGAGTTTCCTATTGTTACTGTACTAGCATCTTGCATCATCTAGACAATGCGGTCTCTCTAAGAAACTTTCAATTTAATCAGAAATTGTTAAAACAGTCAATAAGTGGATAAATCGGCACTTACTGCTTGCAGGAATACAGTCGCCCCTTTCTTCCGTTTAAGACGCTGAGCGTAGCTTGCTTGAAATGGGCCGAACAAGCGAACGATTTGTTGTGGTATCCGATTATAATAAACCTCAACCGTGTGTCATGAGAGCCGTGTTTGCTCTTTATCTTCGAGTGTCTTGTACCATCAGCAGATTCGGCTTGTTGGACAGACAGTAAATGTTGGGGCGTGCATATAAATGATCCCCAACGCTTGTGTCACAGTTGGGTTTATGTTGAGAAGCACTTTTTTTTCCGTGGTGTTTTTGATTTACGAGATTTACATAAGAAGTAGGAGGCAATGGTGTTTGAGACTCACAGTATGTGATATACTGAACTCTTATTATTTCACCAGGGCAAGGTTAATTAAATTTTTCATTCTAGGGCACCTTAAATTAAAAAAAAGGTAACTGCAATAATCACAATTCTGAAGTTTACCATTTAAAAAAGAAAAATCCCCAGAATTCTGAGTTTAAGTCTCGCAATTTTTATTTTTTCAGAAATGAGTTTACGGTTTGCAATTTTACTTTTTTCTCAGAAGTTTGTTTTCTGTGGCGGAAATAAGCGTCCATAACATCCAGCTGTTTTTTATTATAAAACTAACCCTGATAAGGTGATCAGTATCTTGAGGGGGTTTATTTTGTCATAACCGGCTGAATACCACTTAGATTATTTATCACAAGAAGAAAATATTGAGTTAAAATATTTTCATTAAGTATTATGAATACTCTGCATTATACAGTATATAAATAACTCATTAAAGCTTCCATGAAGAAAAACATTTCCTAGCAAGCAGATTTGAGTTAGGATGAACAAGACGGACATTAATAGGATAATATACAGCTGGATCATTTATTACACAGTTTTTCACCACATAAATAATGACGGGACATGAAATATTGACTTGAGAAGAAACTGTCTTGTTTTTGTCTTGTAATCCATTACAGTGTATGAAATGATAATTCTAGCAACCTATTAATAAAGTCCTCTGGTTTCACTTTACAGTAAATACAGTCGATAACAGAAGCCGTGTTTGAATGAAACAAGTGAAAGCGGGTCAGTGGTTGTGATATGAGACATAAAAAAGAAGCATCTACTTCAAAAACCCAGAGGAGCATCATTATACAGCACTGCTATTGATGGCTGACCAATCAGTATCAAGCATTTCATAATATTTGCATTGATGGTTCCATGATGAATCTTAAATATCCATAAAACCTTTCATTTCCCAAAAGGTCCTTTATGGTGGAAAAGGGTTATTTAGATTTGTAAAATGTTCTTCACACTTAAATAAAAGGTTTCTTTTAAGAATTAACTGTTCCCTAAAAGGTTAGGAGGTAGAAATGGATCTCCCATGGCACTGCTGTGAAAAAACCCTTTGGAAACGTCCAGCAGGTGGCGCACATACACACAAACAGCATATCTCTCATATATACAGCTTTCTCTCTGATCTTTAATCACTTAATAAATCAGATTATGATAACTGAACTATCTACTAAAGATGGTATTCTACACTTCCTAATAATTTAACACCAGTCAGTTGCATTAAAAGATGCAAAAAGACTTTGTAATTTGTATATCCTCCACAGATCACAAAAGGTGGCTGCACATAAATGATAAAATACAGAGATAAAGCTTCAACTTTACAGATAATGCACGTCCTTTGCAGTCTGTTTGGTTTCATTAGCGGTAAAAAGCTTCCTGGGTTTCTCAAGAAGTCATAAAAAAGAAGAAATTGGCTTGCATGCATCATAATGTAATCGCAACTTCAACATTTCATTTTTAATCAAAATCTGATTTTTATTTATTTATTTAAAGGTACACTATGTAACTTTTTTGTCCGAAATTGATGAAATGTATATAATGAGCAATTCCATCTCCCAAACCGTGTGTTTGTCTTATCCTGAATCACTGCGGTGTCCCTGTAATAAGTGTTTATATCTGGAGTTAAAAATTAACTGCTTTAGTGCCAAAAGATACCATTAATATTCATTCAAATCAATGTGTTACTTGCCATTTCTTTTAATTATGTGAAATTTACTAGCAAATTCTACACTCTAAAAAATGCTGGGTTAAAAACAACCCAAGTTGGGTTGAAAATGCACCGACCCAACAATTGGGTTGTTTTAACCCAATGGTTGAGTTGTTCTTACCCAGCAATTGGGTTGTCTTAAGCAACATTTAACCCAACCACTGGGTTAAAACAACTCAACCACTGGGTTAAAACAACTCAACCATTGGGTTAAAACAACTCAATTGTTGGGTCGGTGCATTTTCAACCCAACTTGGGTTGTTTTTAACCCAGCATTTTTTAGAGTGTAGTAACACTTTATTTTAAGGTGTCCTTGTTACAGTGTAATTATATGAGCAATAATAAATAATAATTCAAACATTTACTGTAGGGTTAGGGTAGGATTAGGATTTGGTTGAGGGTTAGTTGCATGTAATTATGCATATATTACTGTTATTACTACAGTGGGACAATGACATTTTAAAATAAAGTGTTACCCAAATTCTCTGCGAAAACTGTTCCTACATCAAGGGTTTTTGTGATATGACTGCAGAATTTTAGTGAAGCTTCATTAATTATTTATGAATATCTACTCCAGCAGGAAACAGCTGTTATTTGAGTCCATCCACATTATCAACCAGACACACACACACACACACACACACACACACACACACGTCTGGGTCACTATCCATAGGAGTAATGGTTTTTATTCTGTACAAACTGTATATTCTCTCTCCTTACACTAACCCTACCCAACACACACAACTTTCTGCATTTTTACATTTTCGTAACTCATTCTGTATGATTTATAAACCTCAATTTAGGTCCCTACAATGACACAAGTCTGCATGAGTCTGTGTGCATTCAGGTCCTCACTGGGATAAAAAAGCATGAACACACACACACACACACACAGACACAGACACACACAGAGACGTACACACACACACACACACTCATCCTACACTGCATGTGCGCTCCTGTAAAAAGCCATTCAAATGAAGTTTAAGATGGATTTGAGAGCCATAAATTAAGTCATCAATTGTGTTGCACATCTCTTTCGTCTCAGAATATTTGATTTATATAAATAGTATTAGTAAATATATATTGAATAGTAAAAATATAATTAAAATCCACATACATATAATATTGCTAAAAGGATTGGACACCGCTCTAAATCACTGCATTCAGGTGTTCAATCACTTCATGGCCACAGGTGTATAAATCAAGCACTAGGCCTGCAGACGCTTCTACACACATTAGTGTAAGAATGGGTCGCTCTCAGGAGCTCAGTGAACTCAAGCGTGGTGCCGTGATAGGCTGACACCTGTGCAATAAGTTCATTCAGGAAACTTCAAATTTCACAGTGGAAGCGATTGGGAACAACTGCAACTCAGTCATGAAGTGGTTGGCCACGTAAAATCACAGAGCGGGGTCAGCGCATGCTGAGGGTCACAGTGCACAGAAGTCGCACACTTTCTGTTTAATAGTCAATAGCTCCAGACCTCCAAACTTCATGTGGCCTTTAGATTAGCTCAAGAACAGTATGTAGAGAGCTTCAATATATTAGTGAATTAGCGGTTGCCAGGAGAACGAGACTTCCCTGACTGCATTGTGCCGAATGTGAAGTTTGGTGGAGGGGGGGTTATAGTGTGGGGTTGTTTTTCAGGGGTTGGGCTTGGTCCCTTAGTTCCAGTGAAAGGAGCTCTTAATGCTTTAGCATACCAATACATTTTGGACAATTGCATGTTCCAAACTTTGTGGTAACAGTTTGGGGATGGCCCCTTCCTGCTCCAGCATGACTGCACTCCAGTGCTCAAAGCGTCGGCCCATAAAGACATGGATGAGTGAGTTTGGTGAGGAGGAACTTGACTGGCCTGCACAGAGTCCTGAGCTCAACCCGATAGATCAGCTTTGGGATGATTTAGAGCGGAGACTGAGAGCCAGGCCTTCTCCTCCAACATCAGTGCCTGACCTCACAGACGCTCTTCTAGAAGAATGGTCAATAATTCCCATAAACACACTCCTAAACCTTGAGGAGAGCCTTCCCAGAAGAGCTGAAGCTGTAATAGATGCAGAGGGGGGCGACTCCATATTAAACCCTACAGATGGGATGGTCATGTGCATAGAAAGACAGACGTCCCAAAACTTTTGGCAATGATAGTGAATATGTATGAATGGGTTGTGTCCACTATAGCTCACTAAAACAAAAATATGGCTACAATATGATGCATTGAGTGAATATAAATGTAAATATAATGCAATTTTCATTATGATAAAATGCATGTCTTTTTAAAGAAAAGTATGCAAAATTGAGGTGCATGGCCAGAGAAAAAAGGGTGGGCCGACTCCATATTAAACCCTACAGATTAACAACGGGACGCCATTAAAGTTCATGTGCATGTAAAAGCAGACGCCCAAAACTTTTGGCAATAATAGTGTATGTGTGTGTATGAATATATAATTTACAATATATTTTAGTGTCAATTTGATGGTTTGATATAAAAATGCACTTAACTGCCATGGAAACAATGTCCCAACGTAAAACATGGAAATGGTCCTAAAAAAAAGTATAGATTTTTAAATAAATATGACTCGGACAAGCGAGATTCACTCATAAATTGTTTAAAGCACACTGTAGCCTTTTTCATGCCTGTGAAATTCTCTCCCACTGCCCCTCTGTGATTTACTCTCATAATTAGCTTTGACACACACACACACACACACACACACACACTCAGTGCATTTCTGCTGCTAATTTAATCTAAATGAGTCCCAGATGAGACCGACAGGACTAGCAGAAAACACAAGTGTGTGTGTGTGTGTTGAGACGCATTAGTGAACACATCTGTCTCCTAAAACAGCCCTGTGTTTTGTTCTCACGCTCACTCAGGCATGATGCACACGTGCCGCTATATAACGATATATTTAGCAGTTCAGGATCTTTCTGAACTTTTGTGCGACCTACTGAGTGTTAAGTGTATTTTGTATTGTTCTGCACAGAAGTACACGCCTCCGACAGTACTAAGATCCACGATTATGGTCATCATTCACTGCTATGATATTTCTCCATTTTGGATCGTGTTGTCATTTGCTGCATTGCGTTATGCTGTCTGAACAAATTGCGAAAGGATTCTTGGCTAGCTGGGTCACCTCATTACACATAATGCTACTTAACCTGCCCTTCCCCCCTCATCTCTGAGACAGAAACACACACATCCGCACAATATCTCCCTTTGGAGACACACTGAAATGTGATCACACCTATTGCTATTGTGATACTAGCAATAAATAAAGCACAAGAGGAACTGATTAACTGTGTTGCACACCCACTGCAGCTCTCGTCTGTTTACAGAGCAAAGTTCATGAAAGGTTTATGGCTACATTTCTTAATGCTCTTGTTTATTGGGGTAAGCACACTTTCGTTCTCATGTCAGAGGTGTAAATGATTACACACCGATTCGTGGGTTCAGTGTTGGACAGATCAGTTCAGTAAAATGAATCGGTTCAAATGAGTCATTAGTTTGCGAATCAGACAAAAGCGGACGCATTGTGTGTGAACCCAGACTGTTAAAACAACGCAAAAGATTTATCATCACAGAAAACACTTCATGTTTTATTCTTTATTTGAAAGTATGGTTTATGTCAGCTGTGTGTGCAAAACGTCTGTCAGAAGAGGTGCGTTTTCTGAGCACAATTCACATCCAGCATTGACGTTAATTCAGGGGAAATATTGTGCGAACGCGCCACGTGCAGCATGGAGTCAATCTTCCGAGCTTTTACCATTTTTGTCAGTTCGGTTGATTTTGATTGATATGCGCGAGTGAGAAAGAGCTCAGACGGTGATGGTTTTGAAGACAGAGAGTGTGCGGCTCTCTGCTCATTCTCCGTCACTCACTTAAAGGAGCACTATGCAAGTTTCCGTCCACTGGAGGGCGCCTATTCTAAACAAAGGCGTAGTTTGATGACGCCAAGTGTGAGCGCAGCATCTTGGGACATGTGGTCTTCACCTCACAGCCGGTGGGAAATAGGACTCGGGCAGAAATCATGTTGATGGATGCGGTTATTAACGTTACTGTAGTGAAGCAGAGCAGGACCGAGTGTTGAGGAGCTGAGCACGGCCGCTGGAGCGACTGATACACACACACACACGGCTCGCGAACAGCGGGACTTTTATTATGACGGGACGGGACACAGTCGCCGGGCGCACGCACTGATCCGCTCTTCCGGTTATGATTATGAGGTAAAGCAGCTCTGTTTATCATATTAGACACATTTAAGTGTGTTTAAAATGATGTTCTGACGTTCCTCTGTGCGTTCGCTCGGCGCTGCTGTGACATGTTCACACTGCTAAGAGTAAAGCGCTTCTGCAGAATAAAACCGAGGGTAACGCAGATATGACGCGATTGACAGGCGACTCGCTCAAACGCTATGCTGACACGTCCCGCTCCTGAGTTAAAATAGCAATTTCTCACAATTTACAAATAGTTGGAAACATTTGGGATATTGTAAGAACTCAACTGAACAAAATATATAACACTGGCCTAGTGGTTTTTGGATATTTTACTGCAAAAATACTACATAGTGCACCTTTAACGTGCGCCGTGTCACGAGCATTATATCAATTTATAAATACCAATAACTCATCCAATAAGGCTTTGGCGGGACAAACATTTGTTTTGACAGCCGCCAAAAAAACGTCAATGTAGGAAAAACCCTGCATTTGTTTCATTCACTCTTAACTCTTTCCCCGCCAAACACAGAATTTTCCGTTATTTGTGAGAAAACACTTTCCGGCCAAAAACTGAATTTTCCAGGATTCTGTGTTTGCTCTGTTAGACGCTAGGGGGCGCTATTACACATCTCCTGAATGAATCTCCTGATTAAAACACACGCGAGGAAGACGCAGTAAAACAAGCGATCGTATGTAAGCAGATGAAAATATAACATGATCATCATCATTAAACATTAAATCATCATATAAATCCAAACTCTCCACTGTTACTGAATGAGATGAGGACCCAGAACAAAGCTTCAGATCGACTGCATCTGTGTTTGATCATCTCTGAGTCTGATCTGGAGTCAGTCTTCCACAAAAACATGATTTCTCAGTTTTTTGTTTAAAATTTTGTTGTTTTTATGAAACTTACCCATATTCAAGTGATGATTAAAAAGGAATGCATGAAGCTAGAATAAAATGTGTGTGTGTGTGTGTGTGTGTGTGTGTGTGTTTGTGTGTGTGTAAAAGAAGAGGGTTCTCTTTATTTTTATATAATGTATGCTCCGATATTCATAAAACAAAATATTCTATGGGCTATTCAATTTTGGTGAAAATGGTCAAAAACCCTGGTGGTGACTGGATATTGTTTTTAAAACACTGGCAGGGAAAGAGTTAAGAGTAAAGCTTCCAAAGGGGGTTTCACATCATCGCCATAGAAGAACCAATTTATTTCTGAGCGTGAAGAACATTTTAATAAACTTTTTCCACTATAAAAAACCCTTTAATGCATTGGAAAGATTCCTGGATGATGAAGGTTCTAAAATGGAACCACAGATTCCAAATAGAACCGTTATATGCAAGCGAGTGATGTACCTGGAAGTGGAAGATTCCAGCGTAACAGCCGTCAAAGTTCTGTCCGTGCGGCACCACGCGGTGCAGGAGGTTATCGTTTAGAGTCAGAGACGCGATGGCCGCCAGCAGCCAACAGTCACCTGAGGAAAAAAACACCACACATGAACCGATGAGCTTCAGCGCACACAAGAGACAAGATGTTAAAGGGATACTTCACCGCTTTTCCATTTTAAACTGTTATTCCCTTAACTAAGACGAGTTGATACAAACCTCTCTCCTCACATCTGGAGAATTTGTCAGCCTGAACTTTTTACTGTGCCGAGTCGAAGTTCTCTCAGAAGTGCTATTCCGCCATACATTATAGTTCTCCTTTTTAATCCGCTTAGAAAAGCGCCACATTTTATTTTGTGTCATCATACTTGATCGTTCAGCTATTGGTGTAACTGTATTTAAATAGGGAAACGTGGAGGAGTTTGGCCGCTTCTAACTTGATCTCTGTTTGGTACCATAGTGAATGAACTGGGCTTAGTGGGCTAAGCTAAATGCTATCAGATTGTCACCGCGCGTCAGAGATTAAGAGCACGCACTGAGACGAGAGAGGGACGGATCAACTCGTCTTAGTTAAGGGAATAACATAGTTTAATATGAAAAAGTGGAGAAGTATCCCTTTAACACTTTAAAATATGGTTCAGTTGTTTAAAGACCCCCTGTGGTGAAGTTTTGAATGTTGTTTATGTCTTTGTGGTGTTTTTAATATGCTTTAAATTCACCATTGCTGAGCATTTTCTGCTTAAACTTTCTGAATAAGTGTTTAAGGTTTTAAGGTTTTTATTTGTTGGTAACCACAGCTGAATAAATATGTGTAGAATTTGGTGTCTAACTAACCATGAGTCCGCCATAAAGGGTTTTTGCTGTAATAAAACGCCTAAGCCCATGTTTACAGCTGGTGTTAAGATGCGTTTCGGTCGATCGGATCACAAACAGATGAGTGAGACACATTCCCATTCACACCTGGTGTTTTAATCCGTCTCTTTTGTCCACTTCTGTCCTGAATTCTTCAAGGGGAGGGTCTATGGGTACATTCATGGGTTTTTCAGATATTTCCATCTAATGGACTAAATAAACTCGCGAATGAATGCATATGAATGCGTCCGGAGAAACACACAGAGAGTTTGTTCGTTTCTGCTCTGACAGACTCAAGAGTGTGTGTTAGTAATCAGGAATGGTGAGAGAACATTGAGCTCGGGACGTTTTTCATCTTCAAACCAAACTTGGGTCTTCAGCCGACAGAGTTTAAATCCCGTCTGGCTAGCGCGCTTCCCATAATGCATTAGGTCAGTAGCGGAGAGAAGATGTTTGAACACATGACCGTCTACACTACGAAAGCACTCCGGTCTAATGTGTTTTCGACGACCTCTGGAAGCGTTGACAGTGGACTAGCTCAGAGCGTTTCAGACCTGTTTACACCTGTATTAGAGTCGCTCTCTCGTGACCCGATCGACCAATCCGCATCTTATGCTGCCTTCACGTGCTGTCGGGATTATCGTAAATACGAGTTTCCGAGGTAAAAATTGCACATGAATGCCCTCTGATGTCGTGTTTACCACTGGGAAGTTCGGGAATAATTTTGATACCCAAGTTCCCGAGATGAGCGTGGCATAACCGTTACAAATGGCGGATGGGAGACGTATTTCTGCTGTGGCAGGTGTTTTATTAGATTTTTTCAACAACAGTTTCATTGTCTTGTCGTTAAAGAAGTACATATTTACATAAATTAACAATCATTTTAAGCATATTGTATATTTTAAACACACTGAAAATGGTATGTAGTTGACCATCATTCCAGAATAGTGAGCAAGCTGACTATCTAGATCGTGTGGTAAAGTAGCTATACAAAAGGATCATGTAGGGCTGAAAACTATTGCCATTTTAGTCTTCAAGCAGCCTTATCTTGTCTACATTATGCCTTTATTGTGAATATGATTATAAACATTATGTTTTGGTGTTGTTCTGCTAGTGTTTGCCGTTGATTCGATGATTTTCTGGGACCGGGAAATGACTGAAATGGTTATAGTGTTAAAATAACATTTTCCCAAGACGCCAAAAAGTATGAACCTGGCGTCCTCCATTCTTTCCGACAAAAAAGCACCTGAACACAACAAGCTCGTAATCACGACTTCTGAAGTGGGAAGTTTCCGATAGCACATGAAGGCAGCATAAACAGCAGGTGTAAACAGGGCACAAGTGTTCCTGTATTTATTTCTTTTAACATCATGTCTCAGTCTCTTGGATCCTTCAAACATGAAAATGAATGCCCCAAACAACAGGCCAGATGTCGGAAGATGACCCGACATTACAAGTCAGAGAATGTGTAGATATCATAAATATCCATCAGGCTCCAGGAAAACGAATACAAGAGAGGGAGAGTCATTTCTATGTTTATTAAAGCTTTTAAAAGTGTGAGACTAACAGCAGCCACTGTGCTCCGCAAACATCCCGACCAATCCCAGCTCTTCCTCCCGGTTTCCCATGTTTAATGTTATCCATTTATGATGTGGCCATAATGCATTATCTGCTGGGCTGAGACAGCAGCTCTTTATTTACGGACCGCAGGGGTCAGAGCTTTAATGATGAACGAGGCTCTGTGTCTGGAACAAACATGCTTCACTATAGCCTTCATGTGCCGTCCTCTGGGAAACACAGCAGGCTCCGCTCTAAAGGTGCCGACGGCTACTGTCCTGGTTATCCTCATAGGCACCTGCAAATGTGTTCAATCTACCGGACACAAGTTTGGAAATGGAAACATTACTATTTTAATGTTTTCGAAAGAAGTCTATTATGTTCATCAAGCTTGTATTTATCTAATAAAAACAAACAGTATAATATTGTGAAATATTATTACAATTTTAAATAATAGTTTTCTATTTTAATATAGCTTAAAATATAATTTATTCCTGTGATCAAAGCTGAATTTATCATCATTACTCCAGTCTTCAGTGTTACATGATCCTTCAGAAATCATTCTGATGTGTGTGTGTGTGTGTGTGTGTGTGTGTGTGTGTGTGTGTGTGTGTGTGTGTGTGTGTGTGTGTGTGTGTGTGTGTGTGTGTGTGTGTGTGTGTGTGTGTGTGTGTGTGTAATATGAGGACACTACCCATGTCCCCACTTTTCAAAAGGCTTATAAATCACACAGGATACTAAGTTTTTTGAGAAAGTAAAAATGCAGAATGTTTCCTGTCATAGGTAGGTTTAGGGGCTGTGTGTGTGTGTGTGCGTGTGTGTGTGTGTGTGTGTGTGTGTGTGTGTGTGTGTGTGGTAGGTTTAGGGGCAGGGGCTGTTCACAATTTGACCATATTGTTGATCAGCCATTGGTCTAGTTAATGTGTGGTGTGAACAGCTGGTTGAGGTTGTAGTGTGGTAAAATCAGGGTTGTGTAAGCAGGTTGAGGTTGTAGTGTGTAAGGTCAAGTGTCTAATGCTGAAGCCGACCGACTCACCCAGAGCTCCCTGACAGATGTCAGTTCGAGTCGCTCCGTCCACGATGAACTGGGGACGCGTGCAAATCTCCTGAAGGCACACAAACACACGGAAATTAGATTTACATTTCCACAAAGAAATGGAGCACAGCAATTAGCCTCTCACTAACACACACACACACACACACACACACACACACACCACACAAGCCTTTTGAAGTGGGGACATGGGTAATGTCCTCATATTTCACCCTCTCCTGTAATACCCATGTCATTATACACACTTGTGTCCTCATATGCCACAAAAACAAGCCCACACACACACACACTCTGGCCTGTTTGTGAGCACTTGCAGCAATGTGTGAAAACACTGAGTGTGTTTTTCAAACTGAAACTCATGTTTGGTTCATGGAGGCAGGAAGGAGAAACGAATGTGTAACGAGTTGTCCCGTTTGAGCTCTTGAGGCGCACAGAACAACAAGCACGAGACATGAGGTTATATAAAGCCATGCATTAACGTAATGAGTAGAAGCCCTGAAATCCTGCGGGACGTCGACTCGGGAGCAGACCCGTCACATGCAGAAGTGTTTAAAAAATGTGTTCAGGGAGAGCAAAAAGCAGAGAGAGAGCGACTGACAGGCTAGAGGAGGGGATGCATGAACGCATGGGACGGCAGAGGTGAAGCGTGCTCAAAATCATGCAGATAGAAGCAGGTTTTTTATTTTTTATCTAACTCTTCCTCCTCTATTTTTCTCTTTTTCCTCCCTATTCTGTTTTTTGCTACTCTGGTTCTTTGCTAGTAATATCCAAATCTTCGTATTTAGGGCACTTTTTGCATTTCTTCACCTCTTTATGACGGATCGCTTCTTGTCCTCCTCAGTTGCATCTGCTAAATGAATAAATGTAAATGTACAAATGTTTGACCCCTAAGACCCTTGTGGTCGGCTCACCGTCGGTCTCTTCTCTTAAAATAATGCAGATAGAAGAGACTTCTAAAATCCTCCTCTACTTTTCTATTTTTCCTCTCTATTCTGGTTTCTGCTACTCTGAGTAATGTCCAAATCTTTGTATTAAGGGCACTTTTTGCGTTTGTTTGCCTCTTCATGACAGATCGCTTCCTGTTCTCCTCAGTTGTAAGCCACGATTAAAGCGTCTGCTAAATGCATAAATGTAAAATGTAAGGAGAGGATCAGGAAGCTGTGGTGGAGTATAAATAAAGGACCCCTTTTTTAAATTTGACCCCTAAGACCCTCACCGTCGGCCTCTTCCATCGTAAGCCCTGCGTCTTGGAGGATCGTGGGCCTAATTCGTTGAAGCCAATAGAAGAGCTGGTGGCTGGGAACAAAGGGTCCTCAAACAGGGTCCTGCTGTGCTGGCATTGGGCCCTCAGCGATTCGTAATCCTGTCCCAGGAACTTCAGGGCATTGTGGTTCTGACCCAAACCTGCGTCCCGGTCCCACTGACTCCGGAGCTTCGCTGCCATTCCCGTGGCGTAAATGGGCTCCATGTTTCGGCCCGCTTTACTTTGGCACTAGAGCTTTAACACACGACGTGACCCCAGACAGCCAATGAGAGCAGAGGAAGGGGGAGGGACGAGCCAATCACAGCCCTGGAAGCGAGGAGTGGAACGAATGTATTAACTTTGAATGAATGATGCCGATGATGCTGGATGACATTTAATCAGAGCACACGATGAATTCGGCTCCAAGATCTGGTTTAGACGTCCTGGGGGGAAAAAGAGAAGAATTTGGTTTGAATAAATGAGATTTCATTCTCACAAAGACAGGAATATTAACACTAATGCAACAAAATAAAGAGAAAATGTTGTGCTTTAGCTAAATAAATATGATGCTTCATGTACACTATTATTCGTATGAACTCAGAGAGAATGATGGGAAATGTAGTTTATGTTTTCCAATAAACCAGCTAAATGAGTCAAGTCATCACTAATCAACAGGACAGAAAACACACACAAACATTCATGATCAATATCGTGCCGACCCTGAGTCTTCCTATTGGGCAGAATGGGGGAGCCTCTGATTGGTTCTCCTGGTAATTGACGATTAATTAGACCATATATAAGAGTGATGCGTCTCAGTATAGGCAGGCGCTCTCCGTGGGAAAGACATTCCCAGAGGTGGCTCTGTGCAGGATGCGAGCATTTTTCTCATTTGTTTTTGTAGCATAAATATATTCTGTTATAAATGTATTTGTTTCTTTGTTATACCTAAACTTCTGTTTATTCATATTCCTTATTTGGTGTGTTATCTCAATTTAAAGCTACACTGTGTAACTTTTTTAGTTTATTCTTAGCTAAAATCACTTAGTTCTTTCAAAAATATATGTGCTCATTAATGTATATTTACTTATTTCAAGTAATAATGCATTCTCATAATTTTATAATATACCATTGAAAATACATAAGTGTTGAGGGTTCGGATGGCGGTCGCCATGTTGCTCCTCCATCTTGAAAGTACATTTGCCAAAGAGGGACATACCCGTAAATTCAAGCTTCGCTTTTCGCGTTTTTACACTCGATGGCACCGTGTCGAATGTGAAGAGGGGGATTGCTTGAGGCTGCTTTATGATGATGGAGGATCACTCTTAAGCCCCTTTCACTGCACGTCGGACCCGCAATATTCCCGGAACATTGCCGGGTCGCCTTCTGTGTGAAAGCAACCACGTCCCGGGATTGATTACCGAATTCGACCCGGGTCGGGGACCTAGTAACATTGCAGGATATGTATCAGAGTCGCCAAGGAAGCGGAAAAGAGAATTAAGACGGCAACGCAATGGGCAAATCAACAAGACAAAAGTCAATATTGGAGTGGCCTTTCCAAGATGGAAAGAGCTCATGAGGAGCAACGATTTTAAAAAGAACGCCGACGTTGCCTGTTTTCTTCTCAACAGGTAATATTAATTCAGCCTATTTGTGTATATTGGAAGTTTTATTGTTGCTTGGCTAATTATATCACGGTGTGCTGTGCATAACACTAGAACGACGTCTAGGATAGTTTTCCTCGCGTCAATGATGAAAAAGTAATGTTTACCTTATAACATAAATCCGTGTTCTATGACGGATAACATGAGATTAATATTTTAATTGCATTATAATTTGTTTGCCTTACGCTAGTGATGTCATATAATATAAAGAATAACGATAGCACTGATAAAAGTTACTTCACTAAGATTAGCTTGTATTCGTCTGGGAACCTGATAGCTGATGTTAGCAATGAACTGGTAAAGAAAAACGAAAACGTAAAACTATTATTCATTTTACATAGATTAATTTGATCATAGATCATTTGGCAAATTAAATAACTGCAAATTATAATAGTTTTCAAAAGTAACCTCATCACTTGCAACATTCACCGAAGAGGTCGAACTGGAAGCCATGACTAAATCGGCCACCGTAGGAGTTGAAACGAAATCGAAATTAAGAGGAACAGAAACTATTATACACTGGATGGTCATATACCGTTTCACCACTAGATGGGGGAAAATATC
This sequence comes from Pseudorasbora parva, assembly GCF_024679245.1. NCBI lineage: Eukaryota > Metazoa > Chordata > Actinopteri > Cypriniformes > Gobionidae > Pseudorasbora > Pseudorasbora parva. The sequence continues at coordinate 61,875,773 of NC_090172.1, read as the reverse complement.
ACACAGTGTAGCTTTAATGAAATAATTCATTAGACTTTGTTGTCCGATCCCCCTTTTATGTTGCGACTTGTAACGAGCGGGTCGTAACAATATCCATTCATTTCCACCCTGTTCCCAACCTCGAGAGGAGGAAATGAACCCCTAAATTAGGCAGCGTTCGGAAGGTTTTAGAGGTGTCAGATATAAGTCATGAAGATGCCTGCAAACTGTCGACACACTGATGTGTTGACCCTCTTATTTTATGGTTAAAGCCTTGTTTATGTGTACGTGACGCAATGACGCACACATATGTTTGAATTTCCCCGCAGAAATCCACCACTGGAGTTAAAAACATTATTACAAGCTTACCTTTGTAAATCGAGCTACCGTAAGCAGATAGTTTGGTTATGTACTTACTCAAAAATTCATTTTGGATCATTTTTTACCCAAAAAAGTTACAGACAGTAGCTTTAAACGTAACATTAGGTTGGTGAAAAAATACCAGAACGTATTAAAGTATTAAAAGTATTCATATTAAACTTTTTCTTGAGTTTTTTTTTATTTTTTTATTAAAAGAATAATAATTGGAGTCAATTCTTTCATTGGATTCAACTCACCAAATATCAAAAATATGTCAAATATCGTTTAACTCCCGCCATAACGATTCTGAAGCAAAGGCAGTTTCCCACAGGAATCTCTGACTATGGAGATGAAATATGATCTTTCTGACATGCCTCTGAATGCAGAACAAAAGCCTTCATTTCAAACAAAGCCAGAGATCTGCTGTCACAACCTCCTATACGCCTGAACCCAAGGGCATGTCCCGAACAGTAATCCAAGTCATTTTGCATTTTAAAAAGTCAGCTAAAGAGCATATCAAGTGGGCAATGCACCCAAACATCCTCCCATTCCCAGGACTGCACATGCTCAGCTTTAACGTTCAGAATAGACTCACTGTGAACACAGAGAGAACGGTTAATCCTACAGCAAACACGACCACACACACACACACTGTCCTATACATCTGCTCCGAAAACTGAACAAACATAATCATGCTCTCCACAATGATTTGAGATGTTTCAAAGAACATCTCGAGCTTCACTGGAGGTAAGAAGACTCTTTCAGCGATAACTAAACTAACACCCTTCCACTCCCTCCTATGAGCTTTTCTAAGTTAAACATGTCTTATTTTACCCTCCTCCTCCTCCTCAAAGGTTTGTCTTTGTTTGGTAAACTGCAAGCAAATATTAGTCTAGTTTTTGTCCTGTGTTCAGGTTTAGGGCTGAAGCTCCATTTAATGTTTTTTTATTTATTTAAATAGGAATCAAACTCGGGTCTGAACCAAGTGTGAAAGCACCCTAAGGTCCTCTTGTTCAGTCACTCGTCGTCCGGTCTACGTTATGTTAACGGTGTTTGGTGTTTTGTTGAATGTTTATCAGAATAAAGCCTAGCTGTTTGGAAGTCCTGGATCTCCTCATCTCTGCTGCACCACACACACGTAACACTAACAGTATTTGAATACTATTCATTCAAAATATTACTCCACTAAAACACTACATTGCTTAGTCATTCGACTCATCCTGGTCTGACACAATCAATCCTGCCCCGCCCGACCGCACTCACAGACTTCAGCGAATGCACATGAGTCATGACATCTGATGAATTAACATCAAAGCCTGCCATAGATAGCATACAATGTTAAAAAGGCCAAAGCCCGCTGGTGCACATGGAAGAAAAAGAAGAATAGATAAAGAAGATAAAGACAGAGGTAATGGGATGTAATGAATGAACAGTTTATCTAGTTGGACAAGACTAACATCCGTTAATTTGAAAGCCAGAGTTAACGTCCGTTATTTTTACTTTAAAATAGCAACATTTCATGTAAAAAAAAAAAAAAAAAATCAATATCTAAATTTCTCAGTTTTTATTCATGTTTATAACATGAAAAATTTGCCATGGTTTAGTATAAGATTGCTAGCCTAGAAATCTAGACGCAACCTAGCGGCAGCAAATCTAATCTGCCGTGAGTGTCGTCTCGCAACTCTGAATACCTTTCTATTCACCTAACTCTGGTCGGGCCAATCACATCGTGTGTAGAGTCGGTGGGCGGGGCCATAATGACGACGGCCGAGTTGCGTTTGCAACTCGTAAACACAGAAACTGGCGAACGGCGGTCTTTCGAATCAGCTTTGACCGCGACTCTGGAAGACTTGGAGTTAAGCTTTCCTCTGAGAAAAGAACAAAGAGCGGCACTGAAGTCATTCTTAAAAAGGGAAGATGTGTTCGGAGTCTAGCCGACCGGATACGGCGAATGTTTAATCTGTCAGCGAGCTCTGTTTCACCTTCGTTGCTCTGGTTGGTTGTAGCGCTATCCTATCGCGTGCAGAGGGAGTTTGAAAGACAACCGTTTATCCCGCCCCTCGGATTGAGCTGTCAATGGTGAGTTTCCAGACCAAACATCTTGATGTGGGTCTGGCTTGTCAGGCTATAAGATTGCTGCCATGTACAGGAAAAAATGAATTGTGAAAATTAAACGATAGAGAAGCATACAATGTTTGCATTAATGCTGTGATTACTAATTACTCATGCCGATTGGTACTGTATATTACGCTGCTGTCACTTTAATACACAGATCTAATACACACGTGTGATTTCTTTCCCTGCTGTTTACGTTCACACACATAACCGACTGAGTTTGTGTAAACTTGTGTGTGTTTGATCGCTTAAGCACAATAAGACATGAAAGAGAAGTTTAATACACACTGGACTCTCCGTCTGACACACAGCTTTCTGTGCGCGTGCTTCAGGTGTGTGTGCTCAGAAAACCATATACTAGTTTAAACTGATATGGCTTTAAAACACATGCGGATAATAAACTTTCATGATGGTGAAGAATTTCAGTGTCACGTGAGTGCAATAGAGATGATGATCAAAACCAAAGGATGTTTTAGTTTTTGGCAGAGTATCCGATACAGGAGTGGTACAGGCTCCGCCCTCTTCTGGAAAATGGGGCGGGGAGCAGAAGCTCATTTGCATTTAAAGACACATGCACGAAAACAGCATGTTTTCCTTCCACTGAAAAATGGGCATTAATAATTTGTATTAGTATAATAAACAATCTCTGGTGTATTTTGAGCTGAAACTTCACACACATTTTGGGGACACAAGAGACTTTTATTACATCTCATAAAAAGGGGCGTGATAGGTCCCCTTTAATAACAATGTATCTCCCAATGGTCTCTCATTCTCCTGTGCAGTCTGTGTAAGCGTGTAAACACAATGGGTGCAAATGTTAAATCTTGCCTAGGCAGCAAATTGGTCAGGGCCAGCCCTGTAGTATTTCACTGACATGAACATGAACGCAGTCCCCATTAACCTCAATAATCTCATTTAAACAAAAGAGAAAGTAGAGCAGTGGAAGGGTGTGGTGCGTGAGATTCATGGAAAGTAATAAAGCGCGCTGCAGAGAGTGAATTAAACTGCAGGCGTGTGTGTGGATGTTTGCCAAGAGAACAAATGCAGCATTCAGAGCTTGAGTGGTGACTTCGCATAAACACACTTTAAAGATGGGAAACTTTTTTTTAAATTTGCCTCAGGGATGCTTTTCTCTCAAGTGAGATACATTAATTACTTTACTGTTTATTTTGTGAAGATCAGTTCTTGCTATTTGTCTCCTGCTCATCTCAGTCATGTCAGACGCTCATGGCAAATCTCCAGCCATCTGCCATTAAACCTCCCTCACGAAATACGCTCATGTTGTTGTCGATTTCTGGTGGTGCAGGTCTCAGGCCTGACTGAGCTGAAACCCGCAAAAATGCTAAAATAAATACTGAATGTGTCTCTCGTGGGAACGGGAACCTCCATTTCGTAGCTCCCTGGGAAAAGGATGGGTTGATGAGAGATGACAGAAGGAAAAACAAGTAAAGACACATCACGAAACATCAGTTTTTGAACAGATACTGTCAACCAATTAGTCATATAGCCAGAGTCGGAAGACGTGCATCGACTGAGAAAAACGTTTGAGGAAAAACAGGTTCCACAAGACCTTGACCGCTAAATTAAATAAAGTGTGTGAGTTAATACACACACTAATGAGCCAAAAAAAAGATGACCACTGACAGGAAGCGAAAAATGTTTATCATTTCCTAACAAGGTCACATGTCTCTAGTTCTCCGTAGATAAAGTAATTCTTGTAGTCAATGTGTTGAATGCAGCAGGACTGGGCAGGAGTAAAGACCTGAGAGACTTTGTCAAGGGTTCATTTATGCCAAGGCGACTGGGTCAGAGAGAGTGTCTCTGAAATAGCAAGGCTTGTGTGTTGCTCCCGTTCAGCGATGGTGGGAATTTATCAAGTGTCCGAGGATGAACAAACCACAAACTGGCAACAGGGAATTGGGCGACCAAGGCTCAGGGTGATTTTGTTTTTAGGTGTAGAAAGAGTTCATGCTTGATTGTTCAAAAAGCACATTATTTTACACATATTTTACATTATTACAGCACCTCACTCCCCAGTCTGGTTTGAACGCACCATATCGATCCAGTTTCGATAAAGTCCCTCCTTTTGAAATATGTTTTGATTGTTTAGCTAGCCCGGTGCATTGTGATTGGCAACTCTTGTGGGGAAATGTTGTGCCTCTTCACAACAGTAAGTTCTTCTCTAGTGTAAAAATGAATAAGGATGGCATCCATTTCAAACCAATTCCAGCCTGATTCAGACCCTGACAATGTTAATAAATGTGCAGCACACAGATAAACATTTTGGTTTTAATGCTCGGGAACAGTGTTCAATGTAAATTTAACCACTCTAAGTGCCTCAGCCTTAGGAAGGTCAAACAAATGAGTTTTGCAAAGTTTACCTGGAAACGTGATGCATCAGGATCCACCTACCTAAACTACCTAATCCTGTTGGGTAAATACACACCCAGTTGATGGAAAACGTTATTCAAAGAGAAAAAACCTGTAAACAATACAAAACTCCTGCCTACGTCATGTGAACAACCTGCCCATGCAGATTATTTTAAACAAACGTGTATATAATTATGCACATTTGTTCAAATCGCACCATAGGCTAGACACTTAGAGGTCAAATATGAGCCTTTACTGTCATAAAACGGGTTCACCCAGCATTTAAATGCGGTTCCCACTCCTGAAACTCTGCAGCGTAGGCTATATGTGGCTGTTGATCCTCTTAGCAGCATGAGGGAGACATTTTTTATTGAAATTGCCAATGGATTTTATACAGAAAACGAGCAGAGAGTGATCCCTTAATGACTGAAGCTGTCAATCACTTTAGTTGGAGCGCAATTGGCTACAATGCCTAACGCTGCAAATTGTGCTGTGAATACATTTACATTTATGCATTTGGCAGACGCTTTTATCCAAAGCGACTTACATTGCATTCAAGGTACACATTTTACATTTTTGTCAATTCTTGCTTTCCCTGGGAATCGAACCTATGACCTTGCGTTGCTAGCGCCATGCTCTACTCATTGAGCTACAGGAAAGAATAGAAACCTTTGACGGTCTTTAGACAACAGAGCCTCCAAATTCCCCAAATCTCAAACCAATTAAGCATCTCTGCGGGACCAACAAGTTTGATCCACGGTGGCTCCACCTCACAACCTACAGGACAGGACGTATGGGTGCCAGAGACCACAGGACGCCTTCAGCGCTCTCGGAGAGTCTATGCCTCAGTGGGACGGTGCTTTATTTTGGTGGTACGCGGCGACCAACAGCATATTAGGCACTTCAATCACTGTATGTGAAGTTTTAACTCAAAAACCGCCTGTTTTTGTGTGTGTCCCTTTAAATGCAAATGAGCTGCTGCTCCCGGCCCTCTTCCAGGAAGAGGGCGGAGCTTCAAGAGCTCACGTTAGCAGCTCCGATCACCTCACGCAGACACGCACTGAAAATGTTCGAAACTATTCAGCCTTTTAAGTTCAAACCAGTCAATGTCAATGATGGAGAGACTCAAGAAAAAGGGATAACATGTAGGAAGAGACAGGATGTTTCTGAATGGTTAGTTGATGAATTTATGAGTTAACTATCTTCAAGTCATTGTTTAGCTTATTCTGTCATGATAACATAAATCGCTTGTGTGGGAAATGTTGTAAGATGCACAAAGCCAGAGAATATCTGCAGCATGAAGAGAGAACAGTATAGTTTAGGTTAATTACGGTTATACTTTTTGTGGTCATTTTGCTTTTATGACATGCTATTGCATTTGTGTTCGTACTGTATTCATAAACTGTAAAACAATATGGACAAAGTGCTCATGATATGACCCGTAGTTTTCCGGAGAGCATTTCTGAAGCCTAAAAGCCGGCCGTTGCCATCTTGGCAGCGCATCACTCTCGGATAACTGATAATGGACAAAGAGGCGGGACACGGGCGGAGCTGAGATGCCTTGTTGCTGAAACCACACCCACCTAGTGTGACCATAGTGGCAATCCACCTGTCACTCAAGTGGCCACGCCTTTAATTATGCAGAACTTTATAGGCTTAATATATTTTTAACAGATGTTATAATAAATAAATTAATAAAGGAGCACTCTGTAGTCCCCACCAGCTGTTTGTTGTAGTCCTTAAAAAGCGATTTGTAAGATATCTCAAGACTGTGGTTACTGAATTATGCACAAAAGAGTTTCGATGGAATGCTCCTTAGCTAGATTTAATCAAGCTAAACCAAGAATGGCACAAGCCTGGCAAAGAGTAAAATCTATGTGTGATGTGTTCATTAGGTAGTGGGATGGAGATGTATCTCTTTGGAAAGGTGAAGTATTCATATCTAGGGGAACTATGTCATCTAAAGTATTCATGTTTTATGTAAGCAGTGCTTACAGAATTTGTTTCTTATCTGTTTTGTTGTTGTATATTTGTGTTCTTCTAAAAATCTAATAAAAAGTAAGTCACCAAAAAAGCGTTTTGTGTATAAGAAAATATCCAGCGTTGCACTGAACTTTGAGCGTCGTAACTTTGCAGATGTTGTCTATGCTCAAACAGCAAAAACACACACTAACTAAAGCTAACATTGTGAAATCATAATCAACCACCCCTTTAACAGAGCTACTATATTTCCATTTTGCTTCTTCTAACTCTCTGCACTCTTTTATAATCTGGGATCAAACAGCAGATGTTTTTCATGAGCTCAGGTCAGCTTACAGGTAGGATTTTGTCATGTGTGTTTGGGCGTTGCTGATCTGTCACTCAAAGAGTTCACATGGACAACACCCGGCCTAAACAACTACTGCACTTCATGCCAGTGTGTGTGTGTGTGTGTGTGTGTGTGTGTGTGTGTGTGTGTGTGTGTGTGTGTGTGTGTGTGTGTGTGTGTGTGTGTGTGTGTGTGTGTACAATGAGAGTTTACTCTGTGGTTTGATTGCCACATGCCATGAAACATCTGCATTGTTCCTAATATAAATAGTGGCACTGATTCCACCTTTTAACCTTCCCTGATACGATCGCATGTCAATAGTGGCAGAACTCGAGTACGATACTGACAGCACTCAAGTTACATCCTATTTAAGACTTTATAGGAATAAGTTTATAGGACTACTTTTCATGCAATGCAATATTGGGTCTTTATACAACAACCTATAGACTAAACATATGGATGAGGGTCCCTCACATAAGGATGATCATCATTGGGAGTGCATGGCATCTAAAAGATTGAAACTCCTGTCTTAGTAAAGTGCATGTAACAAGTTTCTACAATGCCATTATTCAATAACAAATAGGCATGAGAGTGGATTTTAGACATGAAATGGTCGCTTTCATCACTTCCTGTGTCATTGAAGTCAAGAAACCCACCCCACAACAGCTGACCATGTGTGTGTCGTTTAAAAGGCTTATAATAGCCAGGCCATGCATGCATTCAACCTCAAACAATTCGCATGTTATTATGGGGAAGTGGCACAAATATGGTCCACAAATCCTTCTGAATGTAAACAGAAAGCATCAACGCTCACAACGTGACACAACTCACTTACACACATTCACAATTCAAGGTTTATTGAACATTTTACCAGTTTGTAACGTCAATGCATTCATGCAAACATTATCTTATGAGTTTACAGTGGCCATTAAAAGACGAAACTGCAAAACAAGGAAATGAAGTTATAAGTTCATACACCTTTAGACGTCTAAAAATATTGACTATTGGCTGGCAGACATTTTTTTATGACACAAACTTCATGAAAAACATATATGATGGCGATTAAAACAATAAAAGTGCAACAAAAAGTGTTAAAGTCTCATGGATGGCGAAAAGACAATGCGTTCAGACTTACCTCGTGTCTTGATTTGCAGTACACTTCCGATTATGAGAAATAATTATATAATCCAGAAGTTTTGGTTATTGCTCGATCCTTCAAACATCTGGAGTTCATGTAGTTTCGCAGCTTGACTCGGATCAGATTTTGCAGCACAAACGCCCTGCGGATCCGGGGCGCGTCTGCGCGATGAGCGATATTAACGCGACGCGGATGGGTCTCGTGACGTAGTCATTGCGTCGAACCAATCAAAGAGCGCGTTTAAGCGTCCAGAGTGACGCGCTCGATAAATACATAACACAAGAATATAAATACAATAGAAATGCTCGTTTAAACCTTAAAAAAATCACAGATGTTTAAGTTAGAATTGTTTGAATACACCTATGATTTGGCGTAATACACGCGCACTATCAATTGTATAAAATAAATAACAGGAAAGTTTGTTTTGAACACTTTTTTCAAACACGAACCTTTTATTTCAGTTTATTTTCCTTCTTTTTTTAGATGTTGGAAAGACCACCACCTTGAGGCAGAACATGGTAAACGCATCGTAAAATAATATACAAAATATTTTACTCGTAATCTTCTTAATCATTGAAATTCTCACGTTTATTGCTAACTATAACGAAAACCACACAAATATGTTCGTTACTTGAACTATAATAAGCTTTAAGTGAAATAACACTAACTTCTGCTGCGGGAGAAACGCCAACGCGTCAATGATTGTCAAACTGCGCGAAAAAGAACAACAAACCCCATAATGCAGTGCGTCGCGTTCCCATGAACCCTCGCGTCTGAACGCGTTTGTGCCGTAGTAGAGCTTCTTCATCATGGCTAGCGACGGGCCGCCGGGCGCTGAATCAAATATAGATTTTAACACATGGAGTCACGGCGAGCTGCAGGCCAAACTGGCCGAGTTTGGTGCTCCTAACATGGGTGAGATGAACACGTTTTGATATAAGCGCTGTGGCGTAGTTTCGCTCAGCTTTTCTTGCGTAAGCTAGCGTTAGCAGGTTAGCCTGTTATTTCCCCGTCTGATGCCCTGCAGGCCTGTAACGTTAGTGCACGAAACTTCGCGCTAACGTGTGTAGTACATGTAAATATGACTTATGGAAAGCTGTATTTGCGTTTATTCTGGTAGTTATCATACATTACATTCGGCTGTGAATGTGTGTGCGTAAACGAGAAGTGTGATTAGCCGTTGTATACACAAACACCGCAGTTACACACCAGCACATATTAAACTAATTTAAAACCGTGTTTAATTCAGTCCAGTGTTATTTGCCATCTTCATTTATGGTTTTTTGTTCTTCAGGTCCCAGAGAGGAGCTCATAGACAGGCTGAAATCATTTGCACAGGTAAGCTATTCAGAGATCCTTTTTAACTGCAAATCTGACTAGCTTTGCTATCTTGATTTGGGGGTGATCTTTGATGCAAATCTAACATTCGAGCCTCATGTAAAAAAGACTGTTAAAATATCTTTCTTTCGTCTTAGAAATATTGTCAGATTACGCCCTAACTTCTTTTTCTGTTGCTGAGAGTGGTTCATTAACACTTTTGTTTTTAGCCGTATCGATTATTGTAGTGTCTTGTTGGCTGGGGTGTCAAAAGCTCCCCTAAACAAATTGCTGCAAGTTCAAAATTCAGCTGCTCGAATCCTTACTAGAACTAGGATGAGAGGTCACATCACTCCCAGTCTTTACACTGGCTCCCAGTCCAGTTTAGGGTTGATTTTAAAATCCTGATGCTCATTTACAAGGCTTCACATGGGTTGGCACCGCAATATTGATCTTTTAATTCCCTAAACTCCATCGTGTAATCTTCATTCGTCTGAAACTGGCCTTTAGTTGTTCCAAAAACTCATCTAAGACTGATGGGTGATGGGGCTTTTTCCTTGGAATTATTGGGGCTCCAAAATTATGGATTTATTTACCGATTGAGATGAGGCAAGCTCAATCCCTCAGCATTTTTAAAGCTAATGTTTTAGGGTAGCTTATTACTGAACGTTTGTATCAATAGTTTGAATGTTTTTTGTACCATTTTCCTTATCTTTTAAACTTTGTGTACTGTTTTGTCTGTTCTGTGAAGAGCTTTGAGATGTACATTCATCATTATTATTATCTTTATTTCGTCTTCAGTCTGGGATGATCTTAACCAAGCCGAACATGTCAGGAGGAGACGACAAGAGCTTGACTACGGTACTGTTATTCGGTTTATTCATGCGTTTGTGTCTTCATTAGGACTAAACTTGACTAGGACTTGAGGATAAATGTGTTAAAGCTTGTGTTGTGTTGTCAGATGCCCGGTCTTCCGCCCATGCCCCCGATGCCCTCGATGCCTCTTCCGCCGGGCATGAACATGATGCAGGCCATGAATATGATGGGCGGCCCTCCTCCCATCCACATGGGCATGGAGCCGCCCGGCATGATGCCGCACGACGACAGAGCCGCGCAGGTGAGAGACTGAACTCTGGGAAACGCTTGATAATGTGTGACTTTACTGTTAAGTTACACTACTGTCACTACTCGCTAACTACTGCCAAACTCCTATTTAAAGGGATAGTTCACCAGAAATGTAAATGATTCCATTATTTACTCGACCTCAAGCCGTCCTAGGTGTGTATATGACTTGCTTCCTTTAGATGAATACAATCAGAGTTACATTAAAAAAATGTCCTGGCTCTTCCAAGCTTTTTAATGGGGGGTGAGATTTTTTGCTGCGCTGAATTAAAGTGACAGCGCATTAAAATAAACACGTATTTACATGAAAATCTAGAAATCTCACCACAGATTCATATAATGTAAAGTTTGCTCTGTTTCAAAGTCAACTCATTGCTTTTTGTCGTGGGTAAAGCAAGGAGACATGATGACAAGTCGAGCACTCGTCCTTTCTTAGAGGTTGAAAAACAAATTTATTTTTGACCTGCAGAATTTCTTGTTAATAGATTTTTTTGTCTATTGTAAGTTTTAATTTGAAAAGTTTGTGATTTTTAAACATTGACTATAACATGATTTGCCACTTGTGTGAGCAACGTAATATATAAATCTAAAGTACAGGGCTATGTAAATATAAAGGAATTGAATAAAACGTTGTTTAAATGTAGTGCGTTTTGTTTAAACGTGACATCTATGAAAGTGTGTTAGAGTTGCTATGCTTACAACCTACAAGATGAGTGTAAACGATCTTTGCTGGTGTTGTAAAATAATTTAATAATATTAATTATAACATGGAACAGTTACCAACACGATCATTATTTTTGAGGGAAATAGTAAAGATGAATGCGTATATGAACAAGCTCTCGGTTTAGTACATTAATTCAGCCCAAGCGCTCTTTGGTGGCGTTACAGTTGATCATCTGTCCATCATCGATAAAGATACAGCCGTGGATCAGACGCAATGCAGACGCGGCATGTGTGTGAGCACAACAGCTCATGCTGCTCCTTTATCGCATACACACCGCAGACAGAGTGTGTGTGAAACAGCCGTTACGCCTGCATCATATGTTGTGTCCGGTCAGAGGTCACTCTTCCGCCGGAACTAGACTCATGTACGGCCGTTACCGTAAGACAGTGATTTTAGTTTATGAAATTATATATATGGATATATTTCTTACACAAACGCATCGCTTCAACTTCAGAAGGTCTTTATTAACCCCCGGAGCTGCGTGGATTACTGTTATAATGAATGGATGATGGAGTGCTTCTAATCACTCGCATTATAAAGCGTGGGAGAGCCAGGATATTTTTAATATAGCTCTGATTGTGTTTGGCTGAAAGAACAGTCGTATACACCTTGAATGGCTTGAGGCATACGGGATAGTTTTCAGTTCTGGGTGAACTATCCCTTTAATTCTTGCTATAGTTTAGGCATAAAACTGAGCAGAGATATGAACGATGACGTGTTTTCTTCAGAGTCAAAGCAAATGCTTGTGTTTAATGTAATTGTGTGTGTGTGTGTGTTTAGGGTGATTCTCGGGGGATGGACGAGCAGATGAAGGAACAGGAACTTCTGGAGCAGCAGAAACGGGTGAATGCTTGCTGCTTATTACCCGAGCTGAATTTGATCCATAACGCAAGCATTACCAGCTGTATATGGATGGGAATCATTTGATATGCACCACCATTCAAATGTTTTGGGTCATTTTGATTTATTACATTTTCCACAGAAATATGAAGCTGTTTCCAGCACTGATAATAATCATACATATTTCTTGAGCATCAAATCATATCAGAGTGATTTCTGAAGGGTCACTGAAGACTGGAGTAATGAGGATATTTTCAGCTTTGATCACAGAAATAAATTACATTATTACATAAATTACATATTTTTGATCAAATGGATGCAGCCTTGCTGAGCCGAAGAGTTTTATCAATAATCATACCGACCTTAAACTTTTGAGTGGTAGTGTGTGTGTTTAGATCCGTTTACTGTGTGTTTTTCTTTTTGTGTATTCTCTGAAACAAGTTTAAAGGTCTTATCTCTCTCTCTCTCTCTCTCTCTCTCTCTCTCTCTCTCTCTCTCTCTCTCTCTCTCTCTCTCTCTCTCTCTATCTCTCTCTCTCTCTCTCTCTCTCTCTCTCTCTCTCTCTCTCTCTCTCTCTCTCTCTCTCTCTCTCTCTCTCTCTCTCTCTCTCTCTCTCTCTCTCTCTCTCAGGCTGCTGTGCTTCTGGAGCACGAGAGGCAGCAGGAACTTGCTAAAGTCCAGCAGGGGGCTACACCGGGCCCCAGAGGACCCGAACTGGGCCCCCGACCCAACCTCCTGCCCCCCATCCCCCCTCTCAGAGGTCAGCACGATGCTTTCTTTAGTTTATACACAAACATCTAATCATGTCAAACTAATATCAGATCAGAGAATAGGCTAGACACTACCGGCAAAATTTTCTCAAAACATCCCAAATACATTTATTTTATTGCACTTTATAAAACTGCACTTTAAAATCTGGAATCCGAGGGTGCAAAATCACCTTTAAAGTTGTCCAAATGAAGTCCTTAGCAGTGCATATTACTCCTAATAATACTTTTTAGGTATATTTACGGTAGGACATTTGCAAAATGTCTTCATGGAACATGATCTTTACTTGATATCCTAATGATTTTTGGCATGAAAGAAAAATGGATAATTTTGACCCATGCATGTTTGTTGGTTATTGCCACAAATATACACATCCGACTTATGACTGGTTTTGTGCTCCAGGGTCACAAAACAACATTTTATTCTTAAAAAACATAGTGATTAGTGTTGTCAAAAGAACAGACGGCGACTCATAAACACCTGACTTTGATAAACCTTTTTATTTTTGTAGCACAAATGTATTTTCTTACACAAATGTAAATTTCAGGCTGCTAAGCCCAATTTTTTTTATTTTTCGGAAGGAGCTTTAATCTTACCTGAACGCTCTTCTTACATCCAGCAACTATCTGAAAAATCATTGAGTCGTATGTGTGATATTTTCCTGATTGTCTAACCTCTAATTATACTTTCAGTTGTATTTACCCCTGGCATTTATTTGTCTGTTCTTTGCATTAATAAAAATAAAAACACCCGACTGGCCATTGTGTTCACACGCTCATCAAATATGTCTGTGATTGGCTACAATGATCAGCGCTTAACAAACATGTTGTAAATATACATCAGTGATGCTTTTCACAGAGCGCTTGCTCCGTTTCAAACACTTTCGTGCGTTGATCATTGTAGCCAATCACAGGCACATCGGTGAGCACAATGGCCAATCAGAGGTGTTTACAATTACAGCTCAACAGCACTGCGCACCACGTTTAACATTTCAGGACTGATTTGGTATCGCGGTTGGTACTTTTGACAACACTAATGGTGAAAAAAAAAATCTTCTCTAGCTGTCAACAGTATTTTCTGATTTATGGAGATTGACTCTGAAAAAGTGCCCATTTAAAGCTATGCTGTGTAACTTTTTTAGTTTATTCTTAGCTAAAAACACGTATTTCTTTCAAAAATATATGTGCTCATTAATGTATATTTACTTCTTTCAAGTAATAAAGTATTCTCGTAAGTTTATAATATGCCATTGAAAACACATACGGGTGAGGGGTTCGAATGCCGGTCGCCATGTTGCTCCTTCATCTTAAAGTACATTAGCCAAAGAGGGACACACCCGTAAATTCAAGCTTCGCCTTTCACGTTTAACACTCGATGGCACCGTGTTGAATGTGAAGAGGGGGATTGCCGTGTTAATCTTGGACTAAATCGGCCACCGTAGGAGTTCAAACGAAATCAGAATTGAGAGGAACAGAAACTATTATTCCCTGATGGTCATATACCTTTACACCGCTAGATGGGGGAAAATATCACACAGTGGTGCTTTAAGTAGATAATATCTCATTTGCATATTTAAACTGAATGTTTCAGAAAACTTGTAATGCCAAATTTTGGTGGCATTAATCCATCAACTGGAGAAGTATGATGCTTATCTGTTAGTCAATGTTCACCCTATTCATCTGTGATGTCTTCCTTTAAAGGTATAGCACACCTGAAAATAAAAATTGTAATTTACTCGCCCCCAAGTTGTTCCAAACCTGTATGAGTTTCTTTCAGTTGCATGTTGAATGTTGCATTTTCTCATCCCTATTGACTGCCATAGTATTGTAAGTCAATAGGGCCCATCAGCTTTGGTTTTGCTCAACGTCATGCAGGTTTAGAACAACATTTTTGTGTAAACTATCCCTCTAAGAAAGCAAGACTAGGTTGAAACAACTGCCTCCTCTAAATCTGATTTTTACTCTAAATATAGTTGGGACTCAAGGTGGCCCGGCCCTTCCAGGTATTTCTTTGCTGTCTCAGTCTGCCAATCAACGGCAGAAAGTCCCGCCCCCTCCAGGAGAGGACGCCAGAGAGGTGCGAGACCCTGAAAGCCTCAATGGATGATCTGCTTGACTTAACTCAATGTCCTCGCTGATCTTGACGTGTGTGTGTGTGTGTGTGTGTGTGTGTGTGTGTGTGTGTGTGTGTGTGTGTGTGTGTGTGTGTTCAGGCGTGGCAGGGTGAAGATGTTGGCATTGGGCCAAAGATTCCTCAGGCTCTGGAGAAGATCCTGCAGCTGAAGGAAATGAGGCAGGAGCAGCTCAGCGTCGCCCCTACAGGTCACTATGAGGAACGAATGCTAATCCTCAGGGTTGATTTTATGCTTAAACGCTGCCTTAAAGCTTGGAACACACTCTGCAAGAACAAAGAAATGTGTTAGTTTTCTTGAGGTGGCAAGAACAAAGTTCGTTCAGGCCAGTGCATTCCACACTTAACGAGAAAAGCAGGCGCCGGTCATCTGCGTTTCTCCGCATCAACCACGCCCACTTTAAATTTCTGACCAATCACGCAATAGTTCTCGGACACCCAAAAGAAAAAAGTTCTGCTCAGGCGATGTGTCAAGAACAAGCTGCGAGAACTCCCAGACCAGCGCTGCGAGAACAAATTACCTCATTTTGTTCTCGCAGCCCTGGGAGCCAGAACTTTTTTCTCTGTTCTTGCGGAGGATGTTGTAGCCTTAAGCCTTGTTTATACTCGACGCGTCAGTATGAGCGCGCACAATGACGTCAACGGAGATCAAAAATGACGTCAGTGTGGAGTGGGCGATCGTGTGTGTTGGGTCCACAAGACCCCATTTCGCCTGCCGGTGTGCAGCACTTTTTTTGTAACAGCGCGCGGCTCCGCATCCGAAGATGAACGAGTTCTCAGCGAATCTAGCCGAGCAAGACGTCTCATCACACCGGCACGAAGTTTGCACATACAAATTAGGTGCTTATATTTACAAAATGACCCTACAAACGCAGAAATATGCCCTTTTAAATAAAGATCCACATTTCATCAAATAAATAAATAAATCACGACACTAAAATGTTTAGTAAAATTAAGAAATATTTAAGAGATGGTTAAAAAGATACTTCACCGCTTTTTCATATTAAACTGTTATTCCCTTAAGTTATGGGTCCTGCACACTGTGCGATTTTTCAAAATCCTTTGCGAATGTCCCTTGTCAGACTGTACAAACATGATCCCCGATGTAAGCCATGTCACACTGTAAGATCTCAGTTGGCATTAATGTCAGACTGCACGATAGTGAAGGTGCGCTGAAAACGGACGCGCGCTAGAAAACTCGTCCAGAGCTTTATATCATCAGTCAATGACGCGCTCGGTGACGGTGAGCTGCAATATAACGTGGGGCTGAAATGCTGCCTACAAAGAAATCTCTAGCTCTCGTTTTGGTCGTAGTTTGTCTTGAAAAACGGAGATATTTGACTGTCGTCGTAGGAGAAGTCACACTGCAGGATTGTGTGCCAAATCTTCTGACACTGCCAGAATTTCGTCTGAGGTAAAATTTGAACGCAGCGCTCGTTAATCGGCCGCCGGTGAACATGTCAAACTAACGACCAAAGACGTCAGATTTTAGCCTAGAATCTGAGGAATCTTTTAGGATTTGCTAAATTGGTCTCAGACGGCCAAATCGTGGCCAAAATCGCACAGTGTGCACCCGGCTTAAGCCCAGTTCATTCACTATGGTACCAAACAGAGATCAAGTTAGAAGTGACCGAACACCTCCACGTTTTACTGAGTTTTACATGATTATTTTGTAGTGCGCTTTTTGGTGAAATGTACTAAAGTAAATATCATCACCTGTGTACATTAGCACACTTCCTCTCTACACTTTTTCCTGCTGGTTTCTAGAACAATTACTCCGAGTCGCCCTCTATCGTTTCAAAGCTCAACGGCGAGCGCATCAAGTGTAAGCGCCTCGTCCGTTTGGGGAGGAGCGCGTGCAGTCAGCGGAGAAAGTATAAACAAGGCTTTAATGTTGCTGATGGTCGTGTTTATGAGTTGAGCGCACTTGAGCACATCAGGTCTGATTACCAGTAGAAGAAACACTGAAGTCCCTTTTAACTCTTGAATCTGAACGCTGGGGGTGTGTGGAGTAATCAATCGTAGTGGAAGTTTACATATAAACAATATTAAAAAGCTTGTTAAATAATTTCTGTGGCTCTTTTTGTCTTTAGAGGATGATGATGACGAAGAGTCGGCTGAGCTGGACGGTTCGGCCCGCGGACACTCGGATGAGGACGATGAAAGCGGCCTTTCTAAAAAAGACGTAGGTCTCCTCGCCGGTTTTCTCAAGCCTCTCGTTGCCCTAACGCTTTTGCTTAATTCCTTCTCGCTCGCTTGCAGAAAAACCGCAAGCGCAGGAACCGGAAGAAGAAGAACAAGAAGAAGAAGCGAGAGCAGGAGAAGGAGCAGGAGGAGGAGAGGAAGAAAGAGGAGAGCCGCGATAAGGATAAGGAGACGGAGTCGGAGGTGGAGATCGAGTACGTGACGGAGGAGCCCGCCATCTACGACCCAAACTTCATCTTCTTCAAGAGGATCTTTGAGGCCTTCAAGGTCAGACCAACTCTCTAGATGCTTTATTACAAGATGTCAGAAAATCCCCGTGGTATTTTGAGATAAGAAACTGTACAAACTGTAACTTTCAGAGCTCCCAAATTTCCTCCCAAGTCCGAAAATAACACTTCATGAGTTAAAATTGCTGCAAAACATTTAGATGTGAGAGAATGATTCTTATTTGGTGTCGCATTTAGATTAGAGTTTAGATTCTCTACCCGAGCCCGAACCTGACCCGAACCGACCCGCGGGCCGGGTCGGGCTGAGATTTCCCTGCACTATCCTCGGGTCGGGTAGGGCCGGGCCCGTGATCAAGTGTTTGTTTTTTTAATCATTTGCCTACTTCACCAGTCTAATTGGGTGGGCAGAAAGCTATGCTATAATCAGAAATTATATGTATATTTAGCAAAGTAAGAACTAATACAACAACTAAGAAACAAATGTGTAGGCTACAAAGTTGCACAAGTCAGGATTAGTGTAAAAATGCGTGTTAAACTCACAGCTCGAGCAGTGATGGAGCGCAGCATTATAAACAGAAACGCTCTGAGTCAAGAGCTGCTCGCGTGAACGCTGCACTTTGGTTAATTAAATATCTTCGAATCGTTTAGTTTAAAAGTGGACATTTCAAGCTTTCTATACGCATATTTGTCATGTCTGTGAGTCGAGTAGCTGCTGAGTTTCGGTTTATTTATGAGACGCGCGCTCCAGTTCATGAGATGAAATGAAAGCGATCACTCCCACGACTTCACCTCGCGATTATAGTCTGCTATTTGCTTTTTATTTATTAAATCCAGGCAATTGGCCCAAGAAACCTTTTTTAAAATTAAGATACAATTTAAACAAAACGAAATAAATGCTTTCTACAAAACAAAACTTAATATTAAACTAAATATAACCACCAAAATAATTTCTGACCCTCTATCATCTTTTCACTCATCATAATCAGATGAAATGTAAAAATAATATTATAATATTTAAACATAAATATGAAGGAAAAAACACATTGTTTAATGGCTACAACAAAGTAAGCTACAGATAAATGTCTGAGCTGGATTTGAGCAAACATCAGTTTACCGGTGAGCGGATCATGAGCGCGCGCCTTCGGATTATTGAGCGGAGTCAAGTCAGCTTTAGCCTATAGCGCTTTTACAATGATGATTGTTTCAAAGCAGCTTCAAAGTGTTAAACATGAAAATATTGCAACAAAATGTTATTCGGCTGTACAGTCGCTGTGGAGAAAACTGAAAACTAAATGTAGTTTTATCATGAGCCTCACCAGTCCGATTCGCTCATTACAGGCTCCTTCTCGTCAAAACGCCCACGTATTGAACAATGGTCGGGTTTAAATCGGGCTCGGGCTCATAATTAAAGTTAATGTGTCGGGCCGGGCCGTGCTCGGACACAACGGGCTCGGGTAGGGTCGGGCTTGATTTTTTTGAGCCCGATCTAACCTCTAGTTTAGATATTTGATTGATAGTTTGACATCCGTCCCCATTTCATTGACCTCCACTGATATATTAAAGAGGGAAAATGTGAGTCTTATATTTTAATGGTTGTGGCATTCAGTGTTTAATTCATTGACGAATAATTTGTCATCGACCTTTTTTCACTGACGAAAATGAGACGATAACTAAATTAAAACTAGTGTTGGATGACAAACTAAGACCATTATCTACTGTCATTTTCATCAACGAAAAAAAACAAGTCTAATGCCACGATTAGGGAAGAGATCCAGTCAGATCTGATGTACTGTATAACCGATGAGCTCATTTGAGTTGTAACGTGCGGATCTAACTCCTTTAAACCACATCATTTATGCAGGTAATTGTTTATGAACTCATGCTGAGGAATAATGATTGTTCACTTTATGATGTTTATATACTGTAGTAATATGTTTTAGACGGCTGTAACAATGCAGATTGTTCTCCCTCATCTTAACTTTAATGAGCATCTGCAGTAGTAAGGCACATGCATTTCAAAATAAGAGTCCCGGTGTATCTTGAGATTGTTTATAATTAAAAGTCACTCATTATATTAGCCTGACAAGTCAGACCCACATCAAGATGTTTGGTCTGGAAACTCACCATTGACAGCTCAGTCCGAGGGGCGGGATAAACGGTTGTCTTTCAAACTCCCTCTGCACGCGATAGGATAGCGCTACAACCAACCAGAGCAACGAAGGTGAAGCAGAGCTCGCTGACAGATTAAACATCCGCCGTATCCGGTCGGCTAAACTCCGAACACATCTTCCCTTTTTAAGAATGACTTCAGTGCCGTTCTTTGTTCTTTTCTCAGAGAAAAGCTCATCTCCAAATCTTCCAGAGTCGCGGTCAAAGCTGATTCGAAAGACCGCCGCCGTTCGCCAGTTTCTGTGTTTACTAGAAGCACGCAAACGCAACTCGGCCGTCGTCATTATGGCCCCGCCCACCGACTCTACACACGATGTGATTGGCCCGACCAGAGTTAGGCGATTACAGCTCAGAAGGGTATTGAGAGATGCTAGACGACACTCACGGCAGATTAGATTTGCTGCCGCTAGGGTGCGTCTAGATTTCAAGGCTAGCATTATATATTAATTTTTGGTGACATAATAAATGTATTTAATTTAATTCCCATTGAATTCTTAGTCAAGAGGAAAGACCAGTATTTGACACTCATTCAATAAATTATCGGGGTTATAACAGTTACATAAACCCAATAAAAAATCTCCATTACTTGAAATTAAATAAATGTTAACTGAAATAAACAAACTTATTTGAAGCTTTAGCTTAACCTGATATTGCCTACTAACTAAAACAGAAATACAAAGTTATAAAAACTATATATAGATTGTTTAAAAAAAAAAACACTGAATTGAGCTCTTTTGTGTATTTTTTTATATCAAAAACACAATGTCTAAATGTCAGTTCAAGTAACAGTCGGTTATGTAATAGTCAGTGTAATAGTCAGTGTAATAGTTAGTGTAATAGTCGCTTAAGTGCTCAATTAATGCATTACAGTTAAACTAAACTTATTAGATTTCAGTCGACTACACCTAAAAACATTCAGGTGACTAAAACTAAATGGCATTTTAGTCAAAAGACTTTGAATAAAACTAAATTTGCTGTCAAAATGAACACTGGTGGCATTGAATGGTTTTCTATCCCAGCTGACAGATGATGTGAAAAAGGAGAAGGAAAAGGAGCCGGAGAAACCCGAGAAGCCGGAAATCCTTTCCTTTAAGAAGAAGGGATTCGAGCTGGAGAAGAGAGACAGCGATGACAGCGACGAGGTGAGTTGAAGGCCGCACGAGTCGTCCAGCTCGTATGGTCTCCCGATGATATTCCTGTCTAACGCCTCCACTTCCTGTTTGACAGGAAACCAAGAAGGACTTGCCCAAGCTGTCCAAAAAGAAACTGAGGAGGATGAACAGGCTGACAGTGGCGGAGCTCAAACAGGTAACCGTTAAAACCACCCTAGGCCTGGGACACAATGCAAGCGTGAGCGTCTCTGTTGTGTGGCGTGTCCATTTTTATTTCAGCTCCCTTGTTAACAAGTTGGAGTTTGCACACTGCCTGCATGACGTGCGGCTCAACAACAAATAACGCGTGCATGCCAAAAATGGAGCCAACGCCTATTTTTCACGTTACATGCGAGCGTGTTGAAGCGTTTCCAGGCAAAATGGTATAGGAAAAGATGTTTGTATGTAATTTTGACACAAATACATATTAATAAATGACATTTTCATGTTTGAAAGTCTCTAGGTTAACGTAAATGCAGATATAGGCCTAATTGTAATAATAAAAAAACAATACAATTAGCGATTTGAACTATTCTGTAGCCTATTTTGCCATCAATACCATAGATATGTTTGGTCAATAGGCCACTGCCGACGTTGTGCTATATTCCAGGGTCACAAATAACATTTTATTCCTAAAAACACTCCGGCCTTAGAGGTCAATGTTTAGATGCGGATTACTGAAAATGTCTTTTACAATGCGTTTTGTTGTTTTCTTTGCACTCAAACATCTCCCAGTCACAGTGTTGCTGTCTTCAGTACTAATGGCAGGTCCAATTGCTTTGCCCCTGTTCAATTGCTTTGCCCAAGCTGCCCGAATTCATCCTGTTCCTCTTGTGTTTCAGCTCGTGGCCCGTCCTGACGTGGTGGAGATGCACGATGTGACTGCGCAGGAGCCCAAGCTGCTGGTTCACCTGAAGGCCACGAGGAACACGGTGCCCGTGCCGCGCCATTGGTGCTTCAAGAGGAAGTACCTGCAGGGCAAGAGGGGCATAGAGAAACCTCCGTTTGAGCTGCCCGAATTCATCCGGAGAACCGGCATCCAGGAGATGAGAGAAGCCCTGCAGGAGAAGGTACTGCTCCAGTACACACACAACACACACACGCCTTTGTTTTTGTGAAATGTGGGGACTCTCCATAGGCGTAATGGTTTTTATACTGTACAAACCATATTTTCTATCCCCTTACACTGCCGCTGCCCCTAAACCTACCCATCACAGGAATCTCAACATTCCTGTGAACAACACGCACACACACACACCACCATACCAAACATGCATGAAAGTGAATATTTATTTTAAAAACATAACGGGTACTTTAAACAATTGTTATTGTTTTTTTTGTCTCTTGTTTTTGAAAATGTATGCATTTCTTCAGCAAGGACATGTTAAATTTATAGAAAAGTGATTGACATTTATAATGTTACAAAATATTTTTATTCCAGATAGATGCTGAATCATTAAATTTCTACAAAAATATGAAGCAGCACAAAGGTTTTAAAACTTAAAAATAATCAGTAATGTTTCTTGAGCAGCAAATCATCATATAATGATTTCTGACGGATCATGTGAAGACTGGAGGAATGATAAATTCATTTCATCAAATTTCCCGCTGCTGTCGGCTTTACTGACGTCTCTGTATCCCTGTAGGAAGACGCCAAAACCATGAAGACCAAAATGAGAGAGAAAGTTCGGCCCAAGATGGGGAAGATCGACATAGACTACCAGAAGCTGCACGACGCCTTCTTCAAATGGCAGATCAAACCCAAGCTCACCATTCACGGAGACCTGTACTACGAGGTGCGCTTGCGTTACATCATTAGCCGTATTCGGAGGATAATTGTTTCTCATGTGCACGTGTTGATCTGTAATGGTCCCCGTTATGATTAAATCTCAGGACCGGATACCAGAAATTTTACAAAGAGATCTCATTTATTATTTTTGGATATCAGACATAGTAGAGAGATTGAAAACGTATTATATCATCCTAGCTGTTTCTGTTTCTCCAAATAATGACATTAAACTAAATCTTTCAACAAAATCTAGGGATGGGTATCGTTAATGTTTTAACGGTATTACTACTCTTATCGATACTGCTTATCGGTCCGGTACTTTAACAGTATTCTTATCGGTACTTTTTGATATATATATATATATATATATATATATCACACACACAATTAACAAAGATACACATTATATAGGCCTACACAGTGCTTTAGTTTCAGGAAGATTTCTAGAAATCAAATGTAAAATAACACTGCACAGTTTATCATAGATAGCATAAATTAATGCGTATTAAAGCTGAAGTTATTCATTCAAGAGCTGTGAGTGATTTTCTCTTTGCGTTTGGTTGTTTAATTCGCAGTAATTTGTCATGTTTATTTACACCACTGCCTCTTTAAGACAGATGTGCAGATCTATAGGCGACTGATAATAGGCAGATGCACTACACTTTCTCTCGACTATGTCCATAATAACTACGTCCATTTTAGACACAAACTGTGTTTAAGAGACTCTCCAAGCCGGTCATTTTGACACAGATGTTTGTGTTCATTTGATCGTTTAGACGCGAGCGTGAAACCGAAAGTGTAATTTGCTCGTCTCGTTGCGGCTATTTCGGAGCACGCGCCGACTTGGTAACAATCTCTTGCTCATATTTTTGTGCTTTTAATTAGGGGTGTGCATGAATATTCGAATAGTCGAATATTCGATCTTTAATTAACATTCGAAAACTAAAAATACAATTCGAATTTTATTTTGTTAATTGGCTGGCAGTAAGTTGTAGCAGATATCAAGTGGTACCCTCAGGACAGAAGGACAGCCAAACATGGATGAGATGAAGGATGTACATTTATTTCCTTTAAAGAAAACCTAGGTTGGAGCAAAATTAGAAAACACACACACTGGAAGGCCTACTGTCTCACTCCGCACTTCCCCGTCGTCTGCATTCACAGTCAGACTGAGCGCGAACGCTTAAAGGGGAAGCGATTACGCATCCTAAGGTGCGCCTCTAATTAAGGCCCCACCTACAACAATTGGTAGGAACTCCCGACTGGAACCATTGAAAATTAAACATAAATAACAATGAAAGGGTAACATTAAGTTGTGATGAAGTTAAAACATTTACAAAAATATTTCTTTCAACACAAATAAGGTAAGGTAAAATAAAATAATAAAAGTAGGATGACATAAAATAAAAAGTCACAAGCAACTGGCTACACAGTGAATCCATGAGAAATCCCTCTAAATCTCGCCGTTATAACTCAATCCACTGGGTGGCGTTGTGGAGCAGGTTAATAAGTTAAGTGCATTTGATCACAATGTCGTCGTCTGCCTCGCAATGTTTGGAATTAACGTTACTTAGATGAAGATTGAAAATGCTGTTACAAAATGGAGTTACTTTTGATGAAATCAATTACTGAAACTGAGTTATAATAATATCACCACCACAAAGAGAATCACATGAAATCCAAACACCAGTGGAATGAGCGATCACTGCTCAGGAGTGCAGGTAAGCTAATCTGTAGCTACCCCGAGTGAGAGCGAGATAACTTATGATAGCAAAATGATCTCGAGACAAATGCTTCCTTTAAAGTTCTTTGAGGGTTTATGAACAGAAAACACAAAGTTCTTCACTCAAACTTCACTTAACCGTTATCTTTGTCTCCGCAACGCCTGTCAGTGGCGCATTTTCTCACCCGAGAATAATATCATAATCCAATAATATTATAGTTTCTCTCTACATGAAAATGTGAAACAATACAAAGTAAACACATCAGCCATATCAAACACACACACACACAGGTCGGTAGGCTATAGCCTATTGACGTGTGTGTGTGTGTGTGTGTGTGTGTGTGTGTGTGTGTGTGTGTGTGTGTGTACGTCACGCTAACTGACGCGCTCTGCGCTCGTGCTCCTTGAGCTTATAATGCTTTTGTTCTTTAGGCATTTTTTTACACACTGTTTAATGTTTTAAAAACCTTAAGATATAAAGTAAGCGTGTTGTGTACAGTGCCTAATCATAAGCTTGTTCAGAAATGGTGACGACATGTTTAGAGAAAAAAAAAAAGAAACATCTCTCTCATTTTCTCAAAATACCTAATTTAAATAAACGAATATTCGAATATTCGATTTATATGAGCCCAAATATTCGAATACAATATTTTGGGAAAATGCCCATCCCTACTTTTAATCGCTCTTTTTATTATTAAACTCTTTTCACACAATTTACCAACAGTAGCTAGACTGTATTTTACAACAATCAGTGATCCTGCTGATTCTGCGTTTGAGTTTTAGGGAGAAATGACAGCGTTGCTGCTGTGGGGAATTAAGTTGCGCTAGACATAAATATTATAATTATAATCTGGAAGCCAAAATCTTAAATAAAATCAGACTATCACAGATCTAAAGTGTAACCAGGCTGTTTGAATTAGTTCTGTCCTCACTCATTAGGGCTGTCGTTTTGCGCCTCTCTCTCTCTCGCTCTCGCGCTCACTCGTCACGTGTATTTTCAAAAGTACAGATAGCAGAACCGATAACGTCCGAGCTTATCAATACAACGGTCTTTCAAAATTCACCCCCGGGGCCCGTTTAATACCGGTTTTCGGTACCCATCCCTAATCCTCACACATCTGTAAAAAAATGAATGTGCAGCCCCCTTAGAGATAAACTCGTGCATTCGGAGGAGCGAGTCTTGTGATCCTCCGGACCTGGGAACACCTCCTCACGTCAGTCGAATGATTGTCTGCTGTAAAAATCTCATAAGCTTGGAATAATAGGAATCAAATATTTAATTTAATAACAGGATTTATTAAGAATAAATCAATTAATCGCACGATAAAAAAAATGAGCTCCATCATTTTTCCGGCAGTGATAATTCCCATTTGCATGCTTGTTTGTTTTTCTCTCGCTGACTGTGTGCGTGCGCCTCGTCCGCTTGGGGAGGTGTCACCAATGGTTTATACTCGACGCTCAGCTGGGTGATGAGAGACGTCATGCTCGGCCAGATTCGCATGAACTTGCGCTTCTTTGGTTGTGGAGCCACACGCAAAGTGTTACAAAATTTGACGTGCAAACCGCCAAGCCAAATGGGGTCTCGCGCTCTCCGCATTGACGTCATTTTTTCGGACAGCTGCACTGAAGTTGGCAGTTTGAAAAATGCAAGGTAATTCTTCAGTAACATCTTTGTGCAAAAAAGGCACATCATTTCTGTAGAGGTAGATTGCTATCTCTAGAGAAATGATGTGCCTTTTTTGCACAATATCCTTTTTTTGCCATCAATGTCTTTTCTCTTGCTGTGTTAAATCTCATCTAGCTTTCCTCAGAGATGGTCAAGTGATTACATTATATATATATTTTTTAAATGGTGTATCCTAAAGTGTGGATAATTAGCTATATATCATATGCTGAAGTAAAAAAAAATTTTGGGAGTGCTAATGATTAAAAGAAGAAAACAAAAACAAGAACCGTACAGAACTGGAAACCATGACCCTTAAACCGTGATACGACCCGAACCGCGGGTTTTGTGAACCGTGCCGCCCCTAATATGCACCTAAAGCACAATTATCCATTGCAGTTTTCATCCATTTTATTTATTGGATATGGTGTTATTGTGGATATTCAACAAAAAATTAAGTGTTAAATAGTCTTTAGAAATAAGTTGATTGATCTTTGAAAAGGTGTACCTGCATTATGCCATTATCATTATTTTAGATGAAAACGGTCTAAGAACGACAATATTATTGTTTATCGCAATAATATCTTGGCCGGTTTATCGTCCAACAAAATTTATCGTGACAGGCCTAATAATAGGAAATTATTTAAATCTCCCGTTTAAAAAAAGGATGTAATATAAAAAATTTGGAAATAAGTAATACAATGCTGAATATTGAACCTAAATAACGATAATTACTGCTGTAATAACGGCTCATTTCAAACGCTTACGTGTTTTTCTTCTCTATTGAGCGGTGATGAAAGATTATTCTTGTAAAGACTTTCCAGCATTTCAGTATTAAAAGTGTAGGCTATAGATCTTTTAAAATGCATTTAAATTACAGGGAAGCGCAACGATACGGTGCTCCGCAGGGGTCAAAAAGAATATAGTTATTTTTGAAGCGATCTCTTCTTAAACTCGGAGATGTAGATTCGGACGGCAATTAATCACCACACGACCTCGGTGTTTGTCTAAAAACAGGAGGTAATTCAGCCGGGATTGTTACGTGGGTGGTGGGAGAAAACTCTTGACATTCTGGATTCAGACGGCAATAAAATCACAGACTAGCCGCTGTAAATGATGAAGATACCTCACGACTCCACGAGAAACGATACCGTCCGAATAGGGCTCTTGTGTCAGTGTTTATTATGATGGCCCTTTCTGAGAAACGTGCTGTTGTTTGTCAGGGGAAAGAGTTTGAGACGAGGCTGAAGGAGAAGAAGCCAGGTGATCTGTCTGATGAGCTGAGGGTTGCTCTCGGGATGCCCACCGGACCGGTGAGTGCTTCCCCCTGCGCTGCGTTACACAACAGAGAAACTCTTCCTGTTTGAGCTGCTACGAAGCAACTCTTGCTTTATGCGCTTCTGTAATTTCTTCTGTCTAATTTCGTCTCTGCAGAACTCTCATAAAGTTCCTCCGCCGTGGCTGATCGCCATGCAGAGATACGGACCTCCGCCCTCCTACCCCAACCTGAAGATCCCCGGCCTCAACGCCCCTATCCCTGAGGTCAGACACACACACATATACACACACACACACACACACACACACACACACACACACACACACAAACAAACAGGAAAAAAGTGTTGAGGAATGTTACTTTTATAAGTAGAACTTTTTTTTCCTATTTGATCGTTGTAAAATGAACTATTTGTCACTTTTCAGAGGAAAGTATTAGATGCTTTATTATAAAAGTGCTCCACGCGGCTCCGGGGGTTAATAAAGGCCTTCTTACGTCTGACGTCGTCATCGTGCCAGTTACGCTTTTTCCTGAAGTTGAATACGGAAGCTGGTCAGCTGGAAGCTAGATATTTGACTTTAATAAGTTTTATATATGGATATTTTTCTTGCACAAACCCATCGAGTCGCTTCAGAAGGTCTTTATTAACCCTCCCGGAGCCGTGCGGAGCACTTTTATAATGGATGCATTTGTTTGTTTGTTTTTGCTTCAAATTTTGGGCTGCCATTATAAAGATTGGATTGGCAGGACATTATTTTTTAATAACTCTGATTGGGTTCTTCTGAAAAAAGAGTGAAATACACTTAGATGGCTTGAGGGTGAGTAAATCATGGGCTAATTTTCATTTTTGGGTGAACTATCCTCCTTAATAAAGTGAGATGAAGTACATAAAGTATAACTGTTCAATTTAACATTTAATTATGGCAGGTTTGCGTGATATTGTGGGTTTGCGTTTCGCTGTTTTTATTAATTTTGAGGAATACTGGATCTGTTTTTACACACGTTTTTTGAACTACTAAAAGCATCACGTTCACACACAAACCAATATCTTCCAGTTATTTGAATTACTGATATTTTGTTGTAAATTTAAAAGTAATGCTTTACTTTACTAATTACTTGTATATATATTTTTTTTAAAATGCAGTACAATTAGTGTTTACTTTAAAAAATAGCTTCTTTTTTTATTCTGAAGTTGCAAGCAACTGTATAGAACATTTCCAGTGGGATTTGTATTAATTTTTTAGTTATGCTCTGTGTTTTCTAGCCAAATAAATGCTTCAAACTGAGTTTGAGTGTGAGCTCGTTTGTGGTTTGCCTGTGACACGCAATTAATGTAACATTATGTAAATATTTGCAGCAGTGATCTGCTAAACTCTGAGCTGTCATGTTTGATTAGAGGAAGGAAGGAAGAGATTTTCCATTTGATTTAGTCAGTAATCAAACATAAAGTAACTGATCAAACAACAAATACACATCGCTCCGCATTAGAGGATCTGATTACACAACACATTCATGAAAAACCGTTCTACAATCGAAATAAGGCCATTATAATGTGGAGATGTTCATACTGAGGTGTGTGTGTGTGTCTCTTTCAGAGCTGTTCGTTCGGGTATCATGCCGGCGGGTGGGGAAAGCCTCCTGTGGATGAGACGGGGAAACCGCTGTACGGAGACGTTTTCGGGACCAACTCCATAGACTTCCAGGTGAGGAGACACAATCAGATGCACATTTAAGCATATATATAAAATAGGGCAAGTTAACGCGTTATTATTGCGTTAACGCATTTATTAATTAACGCTGACAATTATTTTATCGCGCATTAACGCAGTTATATATTATTATATTGAAAGGCCGTTGCTCACTGCCTCTGAATGCACACACAGACAAGCATTGGTCACAGGAGAATACACGGCTGTCTGTAGCCGAAGCCAAGGGCTTGACATTCTTCGTCTGGGACAAATGGGACAAAGAAAATATAAAAATAACCAGAAACGCGAGAATGATCCAGATTTTTTGGTTGTTTTTATTATATTCAACATAAACAGCGACTAATGAGTGTATCTCTGCCTCTGGTACGTTAACAAGTCGTGTTGAGGCTCGCGCTGTGAGAGACATTCGTGGAGAAATCAAAACGATTGAGCAGCGATATAAACTCACAGAAGAAACACACTGGGGTAAAACTGCAGGGTATCCGCGGGGTCTTGAAAAGTCTTAAAAGGTGATAAATCAATTTTGGGAAAATTAAGACCCTTATAAAGTATTAAAAAGTCTTATCACGGCTTTATAAAGTCTTAAATTTTGAAAGTATTTTGTTCAAGCTTTGTCAAAAGAGTTTGACTCCAAAAAGTATTTATGGATATATTTATTTTGATCCCCATAAGTATTAAAAAACAACGGGGCGCTCAGTCTGAGATCGGCTCGGAGCGCGCACGGCAGGGATGGAAATTAGCACCGCCACCAGCCAGACGCGGCTGATTTTGAGTTGTGGCGGGTAAACTCGCTTCACCTACCGAGCTGTTTCACCTCTTTGTAAACTTTGTTCAATGCATGCGAGTGCTGCCGTATGTGCGCATATAACCAGCCGTTTTCTCCGTCATCACTCGCGTGAAGACGCGCTGTGAGACTCGCGCGCGCTGAGAGAAAATCTTACGCTGTGCATCATCCGAGAGCGCGCGTTTGTCTCACAGCGCGCAAATATTAAGTTCTCTTTCAAGTCTTGCGCTTAAACGGACAAACTCACACAAGAAGTATGTCAACATGTCCATCTTGATGAGTATCCTAGCAGACATCGTCTGAATATGCCTTAAGAGAAAGACGAGCATATCCCTGCATCAGGTCTTAAAGGCGCAGTAGCCTTTACTGCTGCCGGAGTGATGTCCTTATATTTAGTTTGACATTAAACAATGCTCTTGATTGAATAGCTTTTGTAAGTTTAATAAGCATTAATCTTTCATTTAAACAGTTAAATATGCAGTTATTTTACATTTGATTACTTTATTCAATCCTTTCTGCAGGCCAGTAGGCATGAACATTATTATTTAATGTAGCCTACACATGAGTGAGGTCGAGTTAAACATTTTAGTTTTAATTTTTTTTCCGGTTTTCGGCTTTGGTTTCTTCTTTTTTGGTTTCAGCCAAGAATTTTGTTTTCGGTGCATCCCTACTGACAATGTTCTGCTCAGTATGTTGTCAACACGCTTCAAAGATGCCAGAATGAATAGTTTCATTGTTGGGACTAAAAACCATAAAACTGGAAGCCATAAAAGACCACAAATCATCGTGAAAATGTCAGTATTTCATTGAGACTTGAGTTTAAATAAACTGCCCAAGTATTGTAGAGCTTGTAGTATTAATTTTCACATGCAGTTACACATTGTCAGTTAAAAACAAAAAAGTGGCTGGTAAAAACATTGAGTGGTAGATTTTGAAAAAAGTTAATTTCCATCCCTGGCGAGCGCTGTCTACGGGTGACGTCATGTATTTTGCGAAATGCGCAGTTAGGGGATGTGTCGCCCTCCATACGTTGCGAAACAGATATGCAATATAAACGATACAAAATTGGCCTACGATAGAGATTTTAAGTCTACATTCGACTACAACTGTTTATTAAAGGTTTGTTGCCGATTAGAACTTGGTGCGATGAGGTCTTAAAATATTTTGAGATGGTCTTAAAAAAGTCTTAAAAAGGTCTTGAAAGTAACTTCAGGATTCCTGCATATACCCTGAACTGAGCTTTTTGTAGTTGTTGATATTTATGATTTATGATGACACAAGTCGACTTTGCAATCGTTAATTGTGTAGCCTAGTTCAATAAACAAGTAGCCTAATTAATATTAAGGTATTTACATTTTAGATCCAAACAACATTTTTTTGTTCCATTTCACTCATGATATCACCGACGAAAAGAGTTCCAGAGGAAAGCAACACTCAGCGCGGTGTTTTGTTACTAAATGATTCAGCGTTTTGAATGAATCATTTGAATAAACGACTCAATGACTCGCTTATGAAGACGATCACTTGCTGCCCCCTATTGGCGGCTATGTTTAAAGTATGATTGCATGTTTTATTGAGAACATCATCAATCTTATAACATAATTTATTGCAGCTGTATTTTTTTGCAGTTTAAATGATTTAATTTGATTGGTAACAGCCTATAGTGTTTTTACTATTATATTTATAGAATTCATTAATCAAATGGGAGAATTTAACATGAATTTAACATAATTTGTTTTTTTGTTTGTTTTTTGTTTTTCATTTTGAAATGAGATGATGAATACATTTAATAAGATTTTAAAAAATGGCCTTTATAAAATTAAATAACGCCCTGGGGTGAATATGACAAATATGCAGATTTAAGTCGGCCGATGTTAAAGCTGACTGAACACTGATGAGAATATTACTACACAATCAATATATGTATACCACCTATTTAATTTGATTAAATTAATGTTTAAGTTGATATTACAAGAAATATTGTAACTGTTACTAACTTTTAACTGCTGTAAAAAACACCTTATTTGTTTCAAGTGTTTGCAAACCATATGCTATTGCACTTTTGTTCATTAAGCAGCACTTTTGTGTTGATTATTGAATTTTGCGCATACTACGATTAATCACGATTAAACATTTTAATTGTTGTCCAGCACTAATATAAAACAATGTTTGCTTTCATTTACTTTACTTCCTGAACTTTTTTGGACACGTCTACATTGTCAGCAATAAAAAAACACCAGTTTTTCACTGAATAGCATAACAAATATAATAAAGTAATGTTGTAATAAATGACTAACTCTGTTAGGGATAATTACAGTTAGACAATTTTTCATAAAATGTAACCGAGGCAAAATGCACAGTCATCCGTCCTTGAGAACAGCGTTTTATGAGTTGATGAGAAGAGGAGTTAAATCATAAAAACAAAATGATAAATCAATATAAAACCCTTACTAAAAAAAAGATGAAATATTTTTTGTTTGCCTGGATGTCACGTGACCATTAACCAACATCTGAGAGTCAGAGAAAAAGGTTAAAATATTGAAATATTAACTTCAAAGCTCAGGGTGTCTTCAAGTATAAAAAGGGTTGAGCTGACGGGTTACATTTCACACCATTGACTGTTATTGACCTGATTTGAAACGATCCTGAAATAGTTTTACAGCTCAAATGATGTTAATAATTGATTTTTGCACAACACTAACAGTTATTTTCCTGCTTTATTAATGTGACGCTGCTTTGAAGCGAGTCTAGATTGACTAAAGCGCTGTGAAAATAAATGTGAGTTGACTTGATTCTGTTATTCGGCTGAAAATGTCAACAGGCCAAAGCAGAGGAGGAGGAAGTGGACCGAACCCCGTGGGGCGAGCTGGAGCCGTCAGATGAAGAGTCGTCTGAGGAGGAAGAGGAGGAGGAGAGCGACGAGGACAAACCGGACGAAACCGGCTTCTTCACACCTGCAGACAGGTGCGGCTTCCTCTCAGTGATTCGGACTCGGCCTCTGATTGGCTGCCGTGGGTTTAAGACGCCTCTGTTTGTTCTCGTTGTTTTAACAGTGGCTTGATCACACCGGGCGGCTTCTCCTCCGTTCCTGCCGGGATGGAAACGCCTGAACTCATCGAGCTCAGGAAGAAGAAGATCGAAGAGATCATGGACGGGTGAGTGTCAGTGCAAACGTGTGTGTGTGTGTGAGAGGAGCAGAGCCACATTCAAGGCCTTAAAATCAATTGCTCTTCAACTAGGGAAGCGCGGTATAGCGATACTGGGAAAATACCGGTATATATTTTATTTCAAACAGTACAATATCATGATTTTGCACATTTCGGGATATGCACCTGTTCCGACGTTCACCGCTAGGTGGCAGCGCACTACCCAAACTGACCCGAAACAACCGGCAAATGTGACAACTTAGACGAACACAAGGGTTGAATCTCGCTCAAAATGAATGAATAAAGAGAGGAGTAGAAGTGACATTTGTAATGACTTTGCTTATAAAACTGATGAAGAACCATCAAACCCAGCCAATGATCTGTCACTATCCTGACTTTAAGACTTCTTAAGAGATCGACAGGTCAGGGAATCATTCAAGCCATCTCATTTAGACATTTCTTTTCTTTTAACACTGATCAACGCACATACATAACATAAGATCGAATATCACAGACTCTCCAGCGTTCGTTTCAACCAATGACATTTAGATCTCATAATATTTGCACTCGTGCTATTGCACAAACACAGTCGTATGTGTCTAACACGAATGTAAATAATGTGAATACTCACTAAAGACAGACATTTTTTACATAATTTTGTGTATTTGACTGTTTAAGGAAACTTAATTTGTAATGTGCGAGCTCTAAGTTACAGGCTGTGTGTGTGTGTGTGTGTGTGTGTGTGTGTGTGTGTGTGTGTGTGTGTGTGTGTGTGTCGTTGGTTTGAGCTCCTATCCCATGTAAGTGTTATTACAAAATGCTATTAAATCGCTTGCATGTTCACATTTGATTTCCGTTATCCATCCCGAGACGAGTGTGAGTGTGTTGAATCGGATTATTGCGATTGCTTTAGTGTAGTGCGACGTCTTCTGAAGCCAGAAGCAGATGCTCATTTTGAGAGATTTCAAATGGCTGATTTGATGTGATAATCTTTGTTGATTAATTTCCTAATAAACATTTGTGGTAATTTCCTACTTTATTAACTCAAAACTTGCATAATTGTTCTCGTTATCAATGGCGATATCAGACCGTGTGGTATCGATTTAATATCGGTACTTCGGTATTAGATTGTAGTACATTAACAAAGCCAATGTTGTGGAATGAACCCTCCCCATCTTCCACATATTTAGTCCTGTAAAGCCTGACCTGATCAGAAAAAAAGTGATCAGTGATGCAAAACCACATTTTTAAATTTAGGATTACGTTTGCACCCAGTGTGTGACGTAACGGTTCGAGATGTGCTGTGCTGGTCCGTGAACTCTCAAGCGTCTATTTAAGCGGAGATGTTTCACACACTCGGGTCTTTAACGCGAGTGCTTGTGTGTGTTTTCAGGAACGAGACGCCTCAGCTGTTCACGGTTCTGCCGGAGAGGAGGACGGGTCCGGTCGGGGCTGCCATGATGGCTTCCACACACATCTACGACATGACTGCGGTACGTGTGTGTGTGTGTGTGTCATAAGCCATGTTTCACTCCACCTATTATAATGCCATTTTATGACATTGCATAAAATAAAAAAACACTGGATGAAAATGCCAAGAGGTGCATAAGTTCAAAACATGTATTTGCTTAGTTGAGTCTGAGAGCGCTCTGACATTTATTATTTTTTCCCCAAAGTCCATTAAAAAAAAATCCAGATGAGTTTTTTTCGCATTTAAATGTTACAAAAAGCGTGTCTAATTTTTGGAAGTAATGACTTTATACAATTTAGCAATAATTTATTAAAAGTTTAACAAAAACAACAACAATTTTTTAGGGCTCTATGAAATATTTCCCCTTCAAATTCCCCTTCAAATTTTATACATTTTATTTTATTTATTTTTTAATTTATTTAATTATTTTTGTTTATTTGTATTTCATTATTTATTTATTTGTATTTATTTATTTAGATTATGTATTATACGTTCTACAGTAAATTCCTTTTTTCCCTTTTTTTTAAATGACTTGATTAAAATCCCCCTTTTTTTCTTTCTTTTTTTATTTTTATGACTTGATTCTGCAAGTCTCAGAAACCGTAGGGCCCTAGTCTGGAAATGTTTCTCATCCAATAAGATGAGGTGCATGAACTACAATGGAAACGCGTTTACAGAATAAATCCCTCGATGCTCATGTTTGCCTCAGCACTGGATGTGATTGGATAACTGGACTAACTGCATATTATTTTTTGATAAATTCTTGGTACGTTCCTATCCACTTTTTTCCCTACGCTCCAATTTTGCACCAGTTATTGGCATAACATCCATTTGAACTGCACAAAATCTGCCAATAAACGTCATGAATAATCCATGAATGCAACAGTAATTCAAATAGCTTGTAATGTAAACCGGTGAGGTCTTTATAACAGTATAACAGACTCTTAATGCATATAAATGGCCTCACTCTGAGCCTCTTAACGTGTCTTCCTAAGATATTTAATGCTTCGTTTTCATGATCAAAGAGCTGTAGTTTTAAAATATATAATGTAATACAATGATGATTGAAAGATAATCTGCTAAATGTTCCTCAAAAGCCTGATGATCATATTTGAGACTCGCACTTGAACTAGAGACTTGTTAAATGTCCAAAATATACAAAAATCTGCCTATACGCTTGCACCAAGCACTTGTAAATACAATGAGTTGGCTTTATTCTCCTCTTAAAACATTAATGAAAGAAGACTTTCTGATGTTATAAGTATGAGCGCATTTCTTTCATCAGACCCAGATGTGTTAAATATGAATGTATAGCATAAGCTGCATGAAGGAAAAACTCCATCAAAACCGGTCCTTTATTACCTGGAGCTGATGGATATCTCAAAGCGCCGTCTGTCAGGTCATTTTGACACGCAACAGATTGCATTTCCCTGTTTGTCAGACTGAAAAGCTCTCGCGATACAGAGCATTGCATTGGTTGTTGGATTATTTTGGGAAATGTACAGATAATTTCGTCAAACTGAGATATAACTGAGTTTACATCAGTCTTTTTAAATGGAAGATCATTTGGGCTTTTGGATCTGAAGAAATAAATGTTCATAATTTTTTTCACAAACAGTTTTAAGATGGAAAATTAAGTCTTATTTCATTAATGCTTGGTGCAAATTTATTGGCAGATTTTTGTATATTTCTGACATTTTTACAAAGCTCTAGTTCAAGTGTGAGGGCTTTTGAGGAACATTTAGCAGTTTATCTGTCAATCATCATTGCATTAACTATTAAAATCACAGTAGGAAAAAGATTGACGTTACAGGACACTTTCCCGTATGCATTTGAAACTAAAATATTGTTAATTTATAACACCATGGACTCGTTGGGCATCATCTTCCCACTAATGGTCATAAACAGGCCCAGAGTCAAACCGTTTGTGTTTTCTATCGTAATAATTTTCCCTCTGTTGTTTGGCACGCTCTCAGCCAGACAGCCTCCGCCTCGTATCCCAGAGTTCTCTCTGTCTGCTGGATTTAGATAACCTTTGATAAAAGCGCTGACTTCACACGTCTCCATTAGATCTGCATCTCATCTCAGTCATCACATGCAAATGACTCCTCCATATGGGACTCGTTTGCATTTAAAATGACAGCGCGAACAGAGACGATGGTGTGTGTGTGTGTGTGTGTGTGTGTGTGTGTGTGTGTGTGTGTGTGTGTGTGTCACTGGGCGGATATGATGGCGGCGGTTGAAATGTCAGCCGTATTGCATTAATGCTACTGCGGATATATTCGTGCGGCTGTTAGCAAAAGTGAAATGAATGAGTTTGACCGCCTTTGGTTTGCTTTAAATGACCCTATTATGTCTGCACATGATTTGCCGTGTTTTATTGCATTATCACAACACAACTATTGACTTCACAGCTGCAGTTTTGAGTTATGTTTGAGTAATGAGCGAGGATGTCAGTCTTTACTTTTGGCCACTGCTGTGTTATCAATTCAACTTCACTAACACGATCACGAGAACAGCGTTTGATGACGGTTGCTCTGTTGTCCACTACAGTGGATGTATAATATCAACGTCATGTTTAGTAACATAGTTTTAGTTTAGCAAGTAAAATTCTGATTTTGAAACCCCATAACAATTTCATGAGATGTTTACAACAAACTCGTGTTGTCACAATACCGAGTTTTTGACTTCGATACGATACCAGACTAAAATACCTCGATACCGATACTAAATCGATACCGTTTTATTTTTTAACAAAAAATTCACTTGGCCAGCATGTTCCTGCGCTGGTTTTTGCCCATTCCTCCTCTTATTGCGATAATAACTACAGGCCAGTGTGAAGATCTTTAGAGATCACATTATCAGTCCTGTAACATTTCATGTTACAGGACTGATAATAATCATTCACTAACATTTCTGCTTAATACTGCTTAATCATTCACTAACATTTCACTTCTCAACAGGGTGGGGTGAGCAAAATCTTATTTTATGATACGAGTAATTTAATATTTTTTAAGATGTAATCTTATAATTATAATATAGATTTTTAATTGTATCTGTTTTTAAAAATAAGCAAAAAATGCAAATTACAAACAATATGACACAAACAGTGCTTTATTGTTCAGCTTCATTAGGTCTATTTAACAGCAGCAAGTCAAGAAAGAAATTAAATAATCAAATATAAAACTGCTTACTTAGTCTTCACTCTATAATTTAACTATACACTGATTCTTAATAAATATATTTTAGTTATTTAGCCAAGCATGTTGTGGTTTTCTATTTTCATTGTTTGCTTAACATTAATCACAGAATATTAGGTCTGTCTTAAGACCGGCACTGATCTAATTACCTCAGCTGTATACGCTCACTACGGCATCTGACTGTGTTTACCTCAATACTCGCCAGACCGTGCATTTTTACATATGTTTGACCATTCAAACCCAAATAATAATCCGCAAAAGATCTGAATGGCGATCACGTTTGTTGTCTGAAGGGCGTGTGTGCGCGCTTCAGGTCAGGGTCCGGCAGCTCGAGCACGTCCCGCGCCGCTCTTTTTCCTCTCATGCGCGCATATTTCTGTTGCTTTCTCTGTCATGTGCTGCGTGTATGTGAACAGTGGAAGCAGAGCTCACACACACGTGTCCTGACACCTGCTGTCACACATCCACGCACATTAAGAAATACAGCTCATATTAGCCCTGTCCTCCTTAAAGTACCGCTACTAATAAAAGTCCATTTCGTACCGTTTGTAATAGCAGGGTATCGCAATACTTTTCTAGTACCGGTATATCGCGCGACAAACTAATTTTAAAAAATTGTCAAAATATTGCAAAATATAATCATATTTCCTTAAGAATGTAAAATTGTATCATGCAGGAAGTGCCAGTTTAGAGACATGAAGAGGGAGTGGTCATGGTCCAGCCTCCATATCTCTGAAAATCCCTAAATGTGCTCTTTACAGGACACCCAGACTTAAAATTGTGATGCGTATAGTGTCAGAAAAAAATCACTAAAACGTATCCACTACAGTTAACAAAATGCTCTGGGTCTCAGAGGGTCATTCTTTCTTTTTGCATTAAATATTACACATACGTATGTAAATATAATGTGCATTTCATCACAGGTTAGGTCTTACATTTCATATAAGGTGGCATTAAAATGGTCTTAAGTCTAAAATTGAACTTGTTCATATCTGTGGACACCCTGCTTCAGCTGAATCTTTTCCATGTCGAACTGAATCAACATGAGCAGAATAATGCTGTCGTCTGTAGAGCCGCTTTAATGAGGAACTTAAAATGTTTCATAATTCATGAACTTGACAACATTACCTGTTATATTGCTGTCAATGTGACGTGTGTGTTCCTTGTATGGCAATACTTGTGAGGGCACAAATGTCCTCGCTTATATAGTAAAATATGAAAACAACTCACCAGGGATGGAAATTAGCACCCGCCACCAGCCAAATGCGGGTGATTTTGAGTTGTGGCGGGTAAACTCGCTTCACCTACCGGCCACCGTGGCGGGTAAATAAAAATAGCATACTGTTTCCCCTCTTTATAAACTGTGTTCAGTGCATGCGAGTGCGGCCGTATGTCCGAATATGACCAGTCGTTTTCGCCGTCATTACCCGGATGTAGTGCCAGAAGACGCGAATAAGAACTCGCGCTCGCGCTGAGAGAAGGTCCGTCACTGTCATCCGGAAGCGCGCACCCGTCTCACAGCGCGCAAATATTGAGTTATCTTTCGAGTCTTGCGCTTAAACAGACAAACTCACACAAAAAGTATGCCAACATGTTCATCTTGATGAGTATTCTAGCAGACATAGTCTGAATATGCCTTAAGTGAACTTTATACAGTCGTGAAAGATGACGCATATCCCTCTATTAGGTCTTAAAGGGGAAGTCGCCTTTACTCTGTTTAATGTCAAACAAAATGACATCACTCACTGCTCTTGATTGAATAGCTTTTGTAAGTTTAGTAAGGATTAATCTTTCATTTAAACAGTTAAATATGCAGTTATTTTACATTTGATTACTTTATTCGATTTCTTTACCTTTCTGCAGGCCAGTAGACCTGTACATTATTATTTAATACACACATGAGTGAGGTCAAGTTAAACATTTTAGTTTGAATTAAATTTTATACTGTGGGTTGTTGCAATGTGCTAAAGAAATATTTGCATAATTTGTAATTGTAACTTTACTAAAAATCAAGGCATTGCAATTGCATTAATTAATATTAAAGTTTCAAATAATGAATCACAGTCATAGCATTAGCCATAAATGCAATGGATAATTGGCTAAATTTCTTTTAGTGCTTCGGTTTCAGCCAATAATTTTTATTTTGGTGCATCCCTACTGACAATGTTCTGCTTGGTGTGTCGTCAACACGCTTCAGGAGATGCCAAAACTAGTAGTTTCATTGTTGGGACTAAAAACCTAAAACTGGAAGCCATAAAAGATCACAAATCATCCAAATGCCACATCCAGGTTAAAAAAAAAAAAAAAAAAAAGAGCACACAGAGCCCTACTCATTTAATGAAATGTATATCAGTTCATGGTTTGTGTGTGTATTAGAGTGAAAGAAAAATTTTCAGTATTTCATTGAGATTTGAGATTAAATAAACAGCTTAAGTAGTGTAGAGCTTGTAGTATTAATTTTCACGTGCAGTTACACATTGTCGGTTATAAACAAGAAAGTGGCTGGTTAAAACATTGAGTGGCTGGTAGATTTTGAAATCCACCAGCCACTGTGGCCGGTGGACAAAAAAGTTAATTTCCATCTCTGCAACTCACTAGTGAGGACATTTGACTGGTTAAACAGGCTAGTAAATCAGCCAAAACAAGTTTTTATTTAAATCTGTTGATTTGCACATTTTTCTGGGATGGGTAGGTTTAGGGATTTGGGTTGGGGGATAGAAAATATCATTAACCTGATATAAAATCAGTGGAAGTCTATGTAATGTCCTTACTAATATAGTGAAACAAACGTGTGCGTGTGTGTGTTTCAGACGGTGACGAGCCGTAAGGCAGGAGTGACGGCTCTGGGCGGAGACTCTCAGGCCGTGGAGGTGGCTTTGGCCCCTGAGGAGCTGGAGCTAGACCCCATGGCCATGACACAGAAGTACGAGGAGCATGTCCGGGAGCAGCAGGCGCAGGTGGAGAAGGAAGACTTCAGCGACATGGTGGCCGAACACGCTGCCAAACAGAAGGTGAGCCGCTCTGCAGCCAATCACACGCTCCAGCTTAACCGCAGCAAAAGAGTGTTGGGCTCGTATATCACTGCAATTATCTCCCATTACGGCAGGAAATTAAGCTTATTTTGAAGTCAGGCTCATTTTGTCCTCCAAATTCCCATGGTCCTCCTCACTAGAATCATTAAATGATCATCTATACGGAAATATAAAACAAAATGATCATCTATACGGAAATATAAAACAAAATGATCATCTATACGGCAATATATAACACATATTACTGCAATATATGACTTTGCCAGTAATATTCCTCATTTGTATGATGCTTTAGTCTAGATAAGTGTAACCGTAACATCTGCCTTGAATTAAAACATGTTAAATATTGCTTAATTTTTTATAATTTTCATTTATTATATTCACACACTGAGGCTAAATGTGTTTAATTAAACCCAAATCTCAGTCCTACATTTTGTCGTCTTTATGCCACATTTAGGATAAATGGCATCCTCTGCTAAACTATTCAATATCTCACACCGGTTACATGTAATACAGTTGGTCTAGGAGAGCCGCTTTAAATGCTTTTGATAACTTAAGATAAGATAAGTCTTATTTGTAAATGTTCAGTGGTTCTAAAATATTTCTATACGTTTTTGTGCGTTTTCTCATAATTGTGACTTTAGTATCTCAGTTCTGACGTTATATCATAGTTGACTGATTATCTCAAAAGTAATCTT
The DNA here is from genome assembly GCF_024679245.1 of Pseudorasbora parva. NCBI lineage: Eukaryota > Metazoa > Chordata > Actinopteri > Cypriniformes > Gobionidae > Pseudorasbora > Pseudorasbora parva. The sequence goes on along the minus strand of NC_090172.1, from coordinate 61,834,356 downwards.
TCATTTATGAGAGTCAATCATGACACCAGGTAAAGATTATGAAGTACTAAAATAACATTGATAAAGTCATGGTCATTGACAAGTCGAAAATAAGTCAAAAATATAAGATTTTTGACTTATAATTGAGAGATATTTTTAGATAATGTCAGAATTATGAAAATCATGACGTCTGAATTTTTGACTTGTCAATTATGAGTTGGTCATAATTTTTAGTACCTCACAATTTTGACTTGTTTTGTATTTCGACTGATGTTGATTATGACCAGTTGATTTTAATTTATTATAATTTTGACTTTGACACATCAAAATTTGTCAATCATGTCATAACGTCCAAATGACCATAATTTGACATTTGTCTTGAGTTATTATCTCAGAATATAGGCTTGTCTGCTCAACTAAGATGTTTTATGAGTCATCTTTGTAAATGGTTATTGTTTCTGAAATATATATTTCTCTGCTGTCTTCCTCGCAGCAAAAGAAGCGCAAGGCTCAGCCGCAGGACACGCGCTCCGGAGCCAAGAAGTACAAAGAGTTCAAGTTCTAGCCCTGCCGAGACGCATCCTTCTCTTCTTCTTTTTATTATCTGCTCATATTGTGTAGGACACGCTCGTGTGTGTGTGAGTGTGTACGTAACCTCACAGTGAGTGACGTTTTTCATTTATGCTCAATGTTTTTGTAAATAAAATGGCAGTCCATGACAAGCTGCTGTTAGTGTTTTATTTAACATTTCATCCACATTCCTATTGTCCTAAAACAAAACGTGAAATATCGGTTTAAAATGACAACATTTTTCAAATCTAACTACATTTTGGTAGTTTTCTTGAAATTATTCTTTGTGAGTTAGTCATTAACTTTGAACATCGGGAAACATTGTGGTATTTATTGTTCTGTAGGTCTGGGATCATCTCTGAATATGATTATTATAGAATATGATTATTATAGGCCAGCAGGGGGCGAGCGAAAGGCCCTTCAGGAAGTCTGACCGTCACCTGATGTCTGGGATTGGGTTTGACCTACATAAAAGTTTCACTGCCACTTGACTTGAGCTGAGAGCAAACAAACACTCTGAGACAATAACACACCTTTACCCCGCACACACACACACACCTTTCCCCCGCACACACACACCGCCTGCGTCCATGAGCAGGGTTCGGTTTGAAGGCTCGGTTCTCCTCCTGTATTTCAGGAAGGTGTGCTGTGAGGCGGAGTTTGCATTATTTCCGTTTGGAAGGCCATTAATGCCACACAAGGAAACGAAAAGAGGAAATGCTTTGAGGAAATTCGCAATTAGGACATAAAATCATAACACTAAGTCATAATCGGCATGTAAGCTAGAAATGATGAGCCAAGGCAGATAGGGCTTACAATCTCATTTCAACTTTGTCAATTATGACACTATCTTATAATGCTCTTGGTCATGATTGTCTAACGCTCGTCGTTTTAACTTTATCATAGTTTTATCAGTATGTCAATTTTGGCATTGTCATGTTTGACGTATCTCATAATTTTGAGGTTGACATGTCAAGGCATTCATGACCGTATACATTTCAACACGTCCGAATTTTGACTTGTCAGTTATAATTTATACTAAAATTAAATTGGCGTTCTTAATTTTGACATCTACTTATGTCATGACTGACCGTATCTCATTATTTTAACTTTTGTCATTTTAATTTGTTGATTTATGACCTTATCTTATTTCATTTTTTTAATCATGATTTTATCTCAATTTTGATATATGTAATAGTTGCTTTTTATTTTATAATTTGAAACTTTTGCCATTGTTTTAATTTCTCAATTTTAACTTCAAAAATGTTGTCATATTTAGACAAGTTGGTTATTACTCCAACTTTCAGCTTTTAATCATAATTATGACTTATTTTTGACATTTTAATGTCGTGGTTGACTTAAAATATTTTTGATTTAATAAGGAATTTTGAGATCATGACAGAAAGTGCATATTATGAGAAGTATAATATTTTCAACTTGTCATAATTTTTCCTCTTTGTTTAAATAAATCTTAGTTTTTGATTATTTTGATTTGATGATTTACTAAAGCATGATATTTTTTGTTTTATGTGGCAGAAATGGACTCTTCAATTCATTTAAAAAATATGAACTTGGTTTACATTTTTGTGTTTTTAAAATGTAAAGAGCATCACTGCACTTTAGCATGACTCAAATGATGATGTTTTGTTGTTGTCGTTAAGGGCAGCTTGTAATGACTCAACTAATTAGCGTTTGATTTGAATACCCACAGGCGTAGGTGCTCACCTTCCGTTTCAATTGAGCAACATCATCAGTCCTTCAGGCTGCATTCATTAAAAGATGAAGTCACAAACAGGACTAAAGCTGGAGGCTCACACACACACTCAGGAGAGGCCTGGCTGGCTGTCTCATGCATTGGTCAGCATCAGCCGGTCGTGGTTCTCTCATCACACCCACAGGGGTTAATGAGCTGATAAATATAGATGTGCTTTCATCACCAGCCTCCGCATGGGTTTCCCACTGCCTGCTTACTGGACAAATAATATCCGTTTGCCTGAAACTGTGTGACTAAACTATTTCAAATGTGAGAAAAGCTATTATACGCTCTTAAAGGAACAGTAAGCGATTTCTGAGAAACTGTTGATATTTGAAATCAACCCAAATAAAACACACCCCATACCAAATAAAACATACCCCTAACCAAATAAAACACACCCCATACCAAATAAAACACACCCCTATCCAAATAAAACACACCCCGTACCAAATAAAACACACCCCTTACCAAATAAAGCACACCCCTAACCAAATAAAACACACCCCTTACCAAATAAAACACACCCCTAACCAAATAAAACACGCCCCTAACCAAATAAAACACACCCCTAACTGAATAAAACACCTCTAACCGAATAAAACACGACCCTAACCAAATAAAACACGCCCCTTACCAAATAAAACACACCCCTAACCAAATAAAACAGACCCCTAACTGCATAAAACACCCCTAACCGAATAAAACACGACCCTAACCAAATAAAACACACCCCTAACCAAATAAAACACACCCCTAACTGAATAAAACACCCCTAACCAAATAAAACACGCCCCTTACCAAATAAAACATGCCCCTAACCAAATAAAACACGCCCTTTACCAAATAAAACATGCCCCTAACCAATTAAAACACACCCCTAACCAAATAAACACACCCCTAACCAAGTAAAACACACCCCATACCAAATAAAACACGCCCCTTACCAAATAAAACATGCCCCTAACCAATTAAAACACACCCCTAACCAAATAAACACACCCCTAACCAAATAAAACACACCCCATACCAAATAAAACACGCCCCTTACCAAATAAAACATGCCCCTAACCAATTAAAACATACCCCTAACCAAATAAAACACACCCCTAACCAAATAAAACACACCCCATACCAAATACAACACACCCCATACCAAATAAAACACGCCCCTTACCAAATAAAACACACCCCTTACCAAATAAAACACACCCCATACCAAATACAACACACCCCATACCAAATAAAACACGCCCCTTACCAAATAAAACATGCCCCTAACCAAATAAAACACACCCCTAACCAAATAAAACACACCCCATACCAAATAAAACACACCCCTAACCAAATAAAACACGCCCCTAACCAAATAAAAGACACCCCTAACTGAATAAAACACCCCTAACCAAATAAAACACGCCCCTTACCAAATAAAACATGCCCCTAACCAAATAAAACACGCCCCTAACCAAATAAAACACGCCCTTTACCAAATAAAACACACCCCTAACCAAATAAACACACCCCTAACCAAGTAAAACACACCCCATACCAAATAAAACACGCCCCTTACCAAATAAAACATGCCCCTAACCAATTAAAACATACCCCTAACCAAATAAAACACACCCCTAACCAAATAAAACACACCCCATACCAAATACAACACACCCCATACCAAATAAAACACGCCCCTTACCAAATAAAACACACCCCTTACCAAATAAAACACACCCCATACCAAATACAACACACCCCATACCAAATAAAACACGCCCCTTACCAAATAAAACATGCCCCTAACCAAATAAAACACACCCCTAACCAAATAAAACACACCCCATACCAAATAAAACACACCCCTAACCAAATAAAACACGCCCCTAACCAAATAAAAGACACCCCTAACTGAATAAAACACCCCTAACCAAATAAAACACGCCCCTTACCAAATAAAACATGCCCCTAACCAAATAAAACACGCCCCTAACCAAATAAAACACGCCCTTTACCAAATAAAACACACCCCTAACCAAATAAACACACCCCTAACCAAGTAAAACACACCCCATACCAAATAAAACACACCCCTTACCAAATAAAACATGCCCCTAACCAATTAAAACACACCCCTAACCAAATAAACACACCCCTAACCAAATAAAACACACCCCATACCAAATAAAACACGCCCCTTACCAAATAAAACATGCCCCTAACCAAATAAAACACACCCCTAACCAAATAAACACACCCCTAACCAAGTAAAACACACCCCATACCAAATAAAACACGCCCCTTACCAAATAAAACATGCCCCTAACCAATTAAAACATACCCCTAACCAAATAAAACACACCCCTAACCAAATAAAACACTCCCCTAACCAAATAAAACACACCCCTAACCAAATAAAACACACCCCTAACCAAATAAAACACACCCCATACCAAATAAAACACGCCCCTTACCAAATAAAACATGCCCCTAACCAATTAAAACACACCCCTAACCAAATAAAACACGCCCCTAACCAAATAAAACACACCCCTAACCAAATAAAACACTCCCCTAACCAAATAAAACACACCCCTAACCAAATAAAACACACCCCTTACCAAATAAAACACACCCCTAACCAAATAAAACACACCCCTTACCAAATAAAACACACCCCTAACCAAATAAAACACACCCCTAACCAAATAAAACACACCCCTTACCAAATAAAACACACCCCTAACCAAATAAAACACACCCCATACCAAATAAAACACGCCCCTTACCAAATAAAACATGCCCCTAACCAAATAAAACACACCCCTAACCAAATAAAACACGCCCCTAACCAAATAAAACACACCCCTAACCAAATAAAACACACCCCATACCAAATAAAACACACCCCTAACCAAATAAAACACACCCCTAACCAAATAAACACACCCCTAACCAAATAAAACGCGCCCCATACTAAATAAAACACACCCCTCCCTTTCAATGCGCTGCCCCTGGAGTACACATAATGCGAGAGTGGATGTCGTGAATAATGCTTCGTGAAAAATAAAACAAAAATGGTGAAAGAACGGCAAGGAAGAACAAAAAATGAACATACAGTACACGAGTTAGTCGCCAGCGGCTCCAGACAAACGGCTCCGCTGCCGTTCCTTCAGCTAATGTTACAGCAGCAGCAGCATATCTTGTCTCTCTCAGAACCTGTCGGTCTGTTTTCAGGCCTTCCACTTCTGTCTCTCCAGCGCTGGAAAGCTTCTCTAATATCAACACGGGTCCTAAAGCTCTTTCCTGATCGTAACCATTCTTTCCCAGTGATATTCCTCTGAGCTTTTCTCTTTTCTCTCTTTCTACAGTCTTTCTTCAAATCTCCCTCTTGCCCCTCCCCCATCAAGAGTGACCACACCCCCTACTGCTGATTGGCTCAATCTCCCCTATCATGAGTGGACACACCCCCTACTGCTGATTGGCTCTCTCTCTTCTCTCCTCCCCTATAATGAGTGACCACACCCCCTACTGCTGATTGGCTCACTCTCTCCTCCCCTATAATGAGTGACCACACCCCCTACAGCTGATTGGCTCTCTCCTCCCCTATCATGAGTGATCACACCCCCTACTGCTGATTGGCTCAATCTCTCCTCCCCTATCATGAGTGGACACACCCCCTACTGCTGATTGGCTCTCTCTCTCTCCTCCCCTATAATGAGTGACCACACCCCCTACAGCTGATTGGCTCTCTCCTCCCCTATCATGAGTGATCACACCCCCTACTGCTGATTGGCTCAATCTCTCCTCCCCTATCATGAGTGGACACACCCCCTACTGCTGATTGGCTCTCTCTCTCTCCTCCCCTATAATGAGTGACCACACCCCCTACTGCTGATTGGCTCTCACTCGCTCTCCTCCCCTATAATGACTGACCACACCCCCTACTGCTGATTGGCTCAATCTCTCCTCCCCTATAATGAGTGATCACACCCCCTACAGCTGATTGGCTCTCTCCTCCCCTATCATGAGTGATCACACCCCCTACTGCTGATTGGCTCAATCTCTCCTCCCCTATCATGAGTGGACACACCCCCTACTGCTGATTGGCTCTCTCTCTCTCCTCCCCTATAATCAGTGACCACACCCCCTACTGCTGATTGGCTCTCACTCGCTCTCCTCCCCTATAATGACTGACCACACCCCCTACTGCTGATTGGCTCAATCTCTCCTCCCCTATAATGAGTGATCACACCCCCTACTGCTGATTGGCTCACTCTCCCCCCATCATGAGTTTCACCAGCATTTTTCAGAAATCGTGTACTGCACCTTTAAGAGTAAAGGTTCTTTACTGGCATTTATTGTTGTGAACAGAGCCTTTCACACCCATGGAACTGAAAGGTTTAATATTATTTATAAAGTTCTTCACACTAAAAACAAAAAAGGTTATTTTAAGATCTGCTCACTGAGAGACTCTATGGGTAGCCAAACATTTTACTTTAATGGCATTGCTGTGGAAAAAACAACAACCAACCTTTTAGAAGCTTTATTTTAAGAGTGTGTGTACTTATATACGTTCCAGCAGATGCGACCCGGCCTTTATAATCTCTGCGGCGGCTTGTTATTATGACACGGGGCCGTTTGTAATTGACCTTCTCGTCCCATTCCTCTCTGTCCTGATGATGAGGATCAGTGTCATGTCTATAATCCGGCCTCATTATAATATCGCTGACACGTGATCACATGACTAACAAAGTGCAGTCAAGTTAGCTTTGACCTCAGGTAAAACATTGTTTAACCTCAAACGTCGGTTGCGATTGGTTGTTGTTTAATCAAATGCATTCGAATTGTGGACACTAATACGGGGTGAATAAATAATAAATGACATTATAATAGAGACTGGTTCAGGCCTTTAATACGGTTCATAACCAAACCTTTTAATATCAGTACTGATGTTTAGAGAGCTGACCGACAGATATGTACTGTACATAGTAGAGTTGAACTTATTTTATCATTTTATTTAATAATGCACGTTAATAAAATAATAAAATAAAATAAAATAAAATAAAATAGTTTAATTTAAATGACCAGCTATTACACAATATTTACTTATCCCTGCAAAAATATCTGAATATGAAATATATCAAAATATTCAATGACAGTGTTTTTGTGTTTGAGACAGATGTGAAGGAACGTTTCAAAATGCCATAGCAATGAGGATATGATATCTATAAATCCATCATGCATGATTAACATACAGCACGTCAAACAAAAGCAGCGAGCAGTCATGAAGATGAGTTTAAACCCTCCTGTCGTCCTGAGGAACTCTCCTGACCCACACTGAAGAGCGTCAATAATTCAGGACTTCTTAATTACGCTTCAGTGGGTCTGAGGGGCCGATTACGCCACTGTTCTCAACTAAAAACTCAACACCGTTCATTTGCACGACACTGGCTTTTTGTGGGCCTGAAAATGCAATCTTTTGAAAATGAGTTTCAAAGTCATCATGTGTCCGCTGTGTGCCCGTGACGGAGTGAGTGGCAGAAAGACAGAGCGGTGATTGGTTTACAGCGTCAATGCCTCGAAACACACAGAAATAAGGCCCGGCGCCAGAGGGCCTCCCTGTGCCCCGCTCCGGACCGAGGGAGACTTGATAGTTGTGTGTCATTTTCTCACATTAAACTGCTGCTTCTGCTTCTGATTGCTATTAACTCTTTCCCTGCCAGTGTTTTTTGAAGTTGCCAGCCACCACCAGGGTTTTTGACCTTTTTCACCTAAATTTAATTGATATTTTGTTTTATGAATATCTGAGAAGAAAGAGTTGACCCTCTTCTTTTAAACAACAATAAAACGTTTTATTCTAGCTTCATGCATTCCTTTTTTATCATCACTTGAATATGGGTAAGTTTCATTAAAAAAGCAACATTTTAAACAAAAAGCTGAGAAATCATGTTTTTGTGGAAGACTGACTCCAGATCAGATTCAGAGATGATCAAACACAGATGCAGTCGATCTGAAGCTTTATTCTGGGTCCGCATCTCATTCAGTAACAGTGGAGAGTTTGGATTGATATGATGATTTAATGTTTAATGATGATGATCACGTTATTTTCATCTGCTTACATACGATCGCTTGTTTTACTGCGTCTTCCTCGCGTGTGTTTTAATCAGGAGATTCATTCAGAAGATGTGTAATAGCGCCCCCTAGCGTCTGACAGTGATAAATTCTGTGTTTGGCGGGGAAAGAGTTAAAGGGAAAAGCTGCCCATAACCGCTGGTCTAGGATCTGTTTTCTTTATAATAATAGCATATTATTAGCAAAAAAAGGTTGTCAAAAGAGACAGTGTGTATTTGCACTTGTCAAATGATTCAGTTTCCAACGTGTTTTCGCTTCGGCGAGTAATGTAGCCAATCACAGACATGTTTGTTGATTTCTTGAACGCAGTGGCCAATCACAGGTGTTGAATCCACTCAGCGCTCGAGTGTTTGTCCAGTGCTGAGGCCCATATCCTCATAATATCCTCCATATCCTCATAATATCCTCCATATCCTCATAATATCCTCCATATCCTCATAATATCCTCCATATCCTCATAATATCCTCCATATCCTCATAATATCCTCCATATCCTCATAAAGGCAGGATTCACTCTCGAAACTGTGACGACTGGCAGTGATAGATATTTATGGATTGAAATCAGGTTCATAATGTCAGGAAACATGATTCCTGGCTTCATTTCGTTATCCATGGATCGCTGGATCTTTGGTGAGCTATCGAGCCCAAGCTTTAGTTTAATCTGATGACCGTTTGTTTTACTCTCGTTTTCTCTTATTAAATCCAGTCTGCCTCTCAGTCCGGCTGACGGTGTGTGTTCCTGCGGGAAAATGACGGTAATGCATTTCCTCTACACATGCACATGACGTCAGTTTACGCAGATTCATGTTTTTTGTAGTTTACACGGAGACGATAACAGTATCGTTTTCAAAAACGTGCATTTTGAAAGCCTTTTTTTTTTTTAAGTTTGCACTTTCAGGTCCCAAAATGCAGTTGTCCTGTAGCTAAATGAACAAACTAAACACATGAACAGGTTTCTGCTTTTAGTTAAACCTTGTTGTGTAACCGGACCCTAAAGGAATATTGATGGAGTAACACAACTGGAGGTGAAAGTTTAATATCAATCATTTTTGCCATTTTGTAGCCTAATAATTCACTTTTTTGCATTACGCTATTCGTCAATAAATGGTAAACTTCTTACAAATGAGTCAATGTTTAATGAATAAATAAATCTCCACTGTGACTGGATTGGCAAATATGGTCACACTACACATCCATCACAAATTCACTTACGCAAAATCATTTCCTGTGGAACCACAAGTGTTACGAAAAGTGCTGTTGTGGTTTTTGTTGAGTAGTGTTTTAAGAGAAAACAGCATTTAGAAATAGGCCTTACACCCTGCGGTGTCTTTAAATCATAAGTCAGGGGAAATGTGTGCTAAATGTGAAATACATTATCCACCATGTGTTATGTTGTGCACTGTTAAATATATATATATATAAGCAGTAAATACAAAGATTATTAGAGTAGCCTAAAAGAAAATGCTACTTCACACTGAATGTGTTGCTTTCATTTTCTTTATTCAGTTTCTATAGGAGCTAAATATGAGAAAAGTTAAATATTGTTGGATCATATTTTGCAAATTGCACACATACTCTGCTAGGTTGTTTCAACCAATGTTTGGGTCGAATATGTGACCCTGGAGCTCAAAACCAGTCATAAGTCGGACGAGTATTTTTGTGGCAATAGCCAACAATATACATAGCGGGTCAAAATTATCCATTTTTCTTTTATGTCAAAAATCATTAGCATATCAAGTAAAGATATGTTCCGTAAAAATATTTACTGTAAATTAGCCAAACGTCCTGGACATTTTTTCAAGACATACACATTTTGGTTATAGATAGTATTTTGTAATACAACACTTTTCTATCCACACAGAGGGGGCATACTTTAAATATTGAAATTAATAAGGCAGCTTTGAGTGAACTTCGAGCATCATTTGACCCGGTCCGAGTGTCCTGGTTTTCGGTTAACAAAATATGGTCACCCAACACTCGAAAAAATGCAGGTTTAAAAACAACCCAAGTTGGGTTGAAAACTGACAAACCCAGAAATTCGATTTTTGAAGCCAGACAGTGAATGGACCCATTCAAACAATCTAATTTCATGGTTTGTCCATTTTCAACCCAACTTGGGTTGTTTTTAACCCTGCATTTTTTAGAGTGAACTATTAGATGCCTTGCTAAGGACTTTATTTGGACAACTTTAAAGGCTATTTGTTCAATATTTAGATGTTTGCACCCTCAGGACTCCAGATTTTCAAATAGTTGTGGGCTATCTCTGCCATATAGCCTATTGTCCAAACAAACCATACTAAACTTTGAAAACATTGTCTGTTATTACGGCAGTGTTGTGGTCCAGGGTCACATATGGACAAACCCAACCATCGGGTTTAAAAAATGTCATTTAAAAATGTAAACCAACGGTTGTGTTTTTCCATATATGGGTTGAAACAAACACATTTTTGGAGAGCAAGCAAATTAATAAGGCAAACGGCCAAAATTGAAAGGTCATAACTTCTTTCTAACATGGGTCACATTCGAGTATTGCCTGTAAGTACCACAAATTAAACAGATCTTTAAAATAGTTTATAGTAGCCTATTCTAGAAGGGATATCCGAGAAGCGCGAAAAATCGTTAAAAATCGTTATTTTCAAATAATAATTTGAAAATATAATAAGGCAACAACAATTATATTTCGATTTTTCTCATTTAGCACGATAAAAACCCCGAAGTGTGTCCCTTCGTCAATCTCTCTCTCTCTCTCTCTCTCTCTCTCTCTCTCTCTCTCTCTCTCTCTCTCTCTCTCTCTCTCTCTCTCTGGTTGGTTATGAGGGCTCGTCTTTCACAAGAGGCGTTGCTCTTCGGCAGTGGCGCTTCTCTGCAAGGCAAAAAAAGAAAGAAATTTCCGCTTCCTGCACCGATAAACAACTAACGCAACTTGAGAAACATTAGGCAGCGAGTTTCACGGCGAACTGCGGGTCCGTCTGTCGCGTTCGCTATCGCCGAGCCTCGGTCCTCGTGGACGGATGTTAGTGGTGCAGTAGAGGATCGACGCTCCGACAGCAGCCGCGTTATTCGGGGCTTTCTTTCATTGTTTTCAAACATAAGGTTCCTCCAGTATGTCGGATCGGGGAGGGCTCCCGAGGACTGGAGGCGTACCGTCTCCGCAGCCCTCCAAGCCGATGGCGATCACCTCCAATCGGCCGGTGCACATGAACCTGTACGCCACCTGGGAAGTGGACCGATCGTCCCCGAGCTGCGTACCGAGGTAAGGCGTCTGCACACCGGGGAGGGAAGCGGCGATGCACCGCAGGGGAATGCTTGCGCTTCGGGGCTTTTTACTTGATACTTATCCACAAACCTGGAGGGAATACGATTTGTGGATATAGCTAGATGTTATGAATTAGTGTAGGCAGATTTAAAGACGATGTGATGAGTATGTGTCGCGGTTTGCAGTGAAAGCGATGTGAAGAAGGAACGGTGGCTCAATCTGAACACGACAGTGCGGTATAAAGACAGCCAGAGCAACTTCTGCTTGACAAAGAGCTGGAGGTGAAACGTTCAGACATGCAGGGGTTCATGTATTGTCTTCCAGGCTGTCAGTGTCTGGATTATCTGTCTGCATTGCTGCCGTAGAGCTTCATGTTTTGTATCCCATTCCCAACCTGCTGCTCAGGAAAACACTGGAGGAATTGATAGCCATCGACCGATATTGCTTTTTTTTAGACCCGTTTTGATTCTGTTGTTGTTCTGTTAAATACAGTTTTGTGATTTATTGTTCTTATTTAATTGTTTTTAAACATTATTTCGCCAAATTATACATTTATCGGTAGACCAAATAATGACAAACTGAGAACCGATTAAATTGGAAGCGAATATCGGGAAAATATCGCTTCCCATTTAATGTATGTTATCCAGGTTTATCCTATTCATGCATTGCATTTCATCCTGGGAATAGTATAAAATATGTTTTAAATGTTTATTGGTGTGACCATAGGCCTATTAGAGGTTCGTGTATTTTTTGTATGGAATTGGGAATGGTGTGGAATAGGTTTGGGATTCTGTAGAGCTGAATGTGTTTTATTTCAACCTAATGTTTTAGAAAATATTGGAGTTAAGGATCGTTACTGACTGATATATTTTTTTAGTATTATTGTTAATATAAATAATAATAATAAATAAACCAAATATTTAAAAATAATATAATTAAAGGCACAATAAAATAAGATTTTTGGATTAAAATATACAAAAAGCACTAGAATGGTGTTGTACTGTTTGTTGTTGGACTCGGTCCATGTCTGTGCGAGCGAGTTACCCTCGATTTTTTTTATTTTTTTTTATTTTTTTATTTTTTTTTTATTTAGTAGAAACCATGGAAACATCAAAGACACTTAATATATCATGTGTTATATTAGCCAGGGGAACGACTGTACATTCATCGACAGAAAACATATGCATTGTATTCCAGCCTGGGAATGCAGATTTGACAGATGTAAACATGAAAAGAGCTGCGTGAAGATCTTTAAATCTTTAAAGAGGTGATATTATGCCCTTTTTCAAAGTCTTGATTTTCTTTTTAAACTCTACTAGTAGAGGTTTTCATGCTTGACTGTTCAAAAACACATTATTTTCTCATATTCTCCATTGTTGCGGCTCCTCTCTTCCCAGTCTGTCAGTATCACTCAGTTTATTTCCTGTCTCTGTGAAGCCCCTTCTTCTGAAAAGCACACTGTGCTCCGATTGGTCGGCTGGATCAGTGTGTTTTGATTGGTCAAGTGCTTTCAGCATGTTTGGGAAATGCCCCGCCCCTTACCATAACCACTAGTTTTAACACACTAATTCAACTAGGCCCCGCCCCTTTACTCTGTGTATGCATTGGTTAGAAATTATGTAAATGAGGAATATTTAAAACTGAAGTCTACAAATCTTTTTATGCGCCCACAGCAACATTACATACTAAAGATCATATTAATGCATTGTATTCCAGTCTGGGAATATTGTTGGGAATTTATTGATGTTGCAGATCCTAGAAATGCTGGTTCATGTGCTGGGATTCATATGGGAGTATTCTTGTGTATGTTGGTTGGGATGCTGCCATGGGAACTACAGCTTCATGCTTTGAATTCCAAGCCGGTGGTCTGGAATACGTTGCATGTGGTTATCCTACATTCAGGCATTGTGTTCTAATTTGGGAATGGTATGGAACTGGTTTGGGATGCTGTCGTGGTAACTAGAGCGTGCCCATCAGGTGAACGTGTGTGTCAACGTTCAAAACAAACGTCCTCTTGAAAGCCGATACTCCCTGTTGTTTTTGCCGGGAGTTATTATCTGCTACGGATACAGACAACACACAGACACGTGAAATGGCCGCCCATTGAAGCTAATTGGTTTATTTGTATTAAATGCGTATTGATGGAGCAGTTGGGATAGATCTGGGTTACACAGAGCGCGCTTGTTTTGCGTGGCGTCACGCTGATGTATTGACAGGGAACTAAAAATACATGGAAGTATTGATCGACTTGTTGATGTTTTGTGTTTGTCCGGAGCTGATGGCTGTATTCAAAATGTAATCCATTAGCAAAAGAGCATGGCGCTCTCCTTTCCACTACTATCATCTTGCTCGGGACTGCTATTAAATATTAATGCAATCTTGTTTTATGTCTAATTCAGGTGGACAATAGCCCTGTAACTCACCCCAGGTACTTAATTAGAGCTAAAGATGGCACAGTGGGCGGCACAGGGCACTCGTGTCTGATTTCTGACAGTGTTGGAGGTGTTCGTCAGTGTGAAAACTGGGAATAGGAATGAGAATTGATGAGCATTAAAGGGATAGTTCTGTCATTTGTCATTTTCTCTCCTTCATGTTGTTCAAACCTGAGTTTATGAGTTTATTCCTTCTGCTGAACACAAATAAAGAAGATATTTTGAGGAATGTTGACTTATTTTCCATACTAATATCTTCTTTGTCTTCAGCAGAAGAAACTCATACAGGTTTGGAAGAACTTGAGGGAGAGTAAATGGGCATCGTTTTCATTTTAACAGCAGTCCTCCATTCAGTATTGATACTAATGACTGGCGCGGGGTTCAGTGAATAAGTCAAGAAGCGCTCTGGGCTGCGTTTCCCAAAAGCATCATAAGACTGAGTAGATCATGGCAGCCACTGGCATTAGTGGGCTCTACTTTTGGAAAGGCATTCAAACCAGTAATCCAATGCCCTGTTTACAGAGCAAGATCGGCTCACAAGGAGATGAGGGAGACACATTCCCGTTTACACACCTGGTGTTTTAATCCGTCTCTTTTGTCCACTTTCAACCTGATTTCATCTAAGAAGAGAATCTACATCTACGTGTATCTTTTGAACACTAAGGGAGCTTTCACACCTGCCTCATTTAGTTCGGTTGAATCGTACTCGAGTTCGTTTCCCTCTTTGGTGCGGTTCATTTGGTCAGGTGTGAAAGCAGCAATCGCACTCGGGTGCGCACCAAAAGCGGACCAAACAAGCGGACCAAACAAGCGGACCAAACAAGCGTACCGAGACCTCCTTGAAGAGCTGGTCTCGCTACGCTTTCAAACGACCTCTGGAGCGGTTCGTTTGTGGAGAGAACGTGATCCGACCTCGAACAGAACCAACTGCAAAAGAACTGCTCATTTTTGGACTTAACCAGCTGCCGTAGTTAGCTGCGCTGACACTAGTACATGACATTATTACCTGGTAGATCGTTGCCAATATTTTCGGAAGATGAGCATGTCAGAGTTAAGAATATGAAGCTTGAAGTGACGAGTTATGCGCACTCGCCTAAGGGTGCGTTCACACTTGTCATGTTTGGTTCGATTAAAACGAACCCTGGTGCGATTGCTCGGTTAGTGCGGTTCATTTGAACATATGTGAACGCTGCCATCCGAACCCTGGTGCGCACCAAACAAGCGGACCGAGACCGCTTAAAAGATGGGTCTCAGTCCGCTTCCAAACGAACTCTGGTGCGGTTCGATTGATATATGAACGCAACACGGACCAAAGACATGTAAACGGACCAAAAACCAGACGTAATGTCACAAGATGCGACGCATAATGCAGCTGATTTGACGACGCGGAAAGATCGGTGTATCCAAAATGAGTAACTTTAACGTTAGAGGGCAAACGTGGAGCAACGAGGAAGTGCCTCATCAATATTTGGTCAGACGAGCATGTTTCGAAAATGCTAGAAAAAACACACAAAATGCATACCTGGCTCTTCTCATCAAAGTTCCTGTGTTGCCCATTATTAGCAGGTACAGACGACAGAACGGCCGTCTCTTTTGCACAACGGAGGAAATCCTGCTGCTGTTTTGAATGTTTTGAACATTTCATGAGCTCTTCATGAGTTCTCAGCGGGTAAAAATAATGCCACATGTACACGCATAAAATGATCGCGTTTAATCCAGCACACAGCGTTGTTTTGAACATTTCATGAGCTCTTCATGAGTTCTCTGGTAAAAAATAATGCCATATGTGCACGCATAAAATGCCCGTGTGTGTAATCCGCACACAGCATTGTTTTGAATGTTCGGTAAACGAGCTCCTACGTCATATAAGCCGACCAATCAGGTTGTGACCGTCTCCCTGTGCCTTTGGTTCGGTAACTTTAGGTTCGCTGTTAAAAATGCCAGTGTGAAAGCTAAGCGGACCAGGACTATTATGTTTGTTTTTGTTTTTTGGTCCGGACCAAACGAACCAAACTAACCGTGTGAACACAAGTGTGAACACACTTACGGTGCGTAAGTCTCGCTTAGAACTTTGTTTGGACCCACTTTATATTAGGTGGCCTTAACTACTATGTACTAACATTTTAATTAATAATTTGATACAATTCACTGATTGTGTACATACATGTTTTTACATTGTACTTACATTTTAAAAATACCTGCATGTAATTACGTATGTAATTAATTTCTGTAGTTACATTTGTAATTACACAGTTGGCACTTCCCTTACACCTAACCCTACCCTTAAACTTACCCATATCACCACACCTGTCCCTAACTCTACCCGTATCCCTCCTCAATATCAGCAAAAGTGCTTTGCAATAAAATTTGAGCACAGTAAGTACATTGTACTTATTTTTTGATGTAACTACATAGTACTTAAGGCCACCTAATATAAAGTGGGGCCCTTTGTTTTCACGTCGCATCCGCTCTTCATTATAGAAATGTAGTGTTTGTACTGTGGTAAATACACACGGTGTAGTGGATTATGGCCAGGGACCAAACCAGCCCGCAGTCGTCTCTTCATAGTCTTATAGTTTTACTGGCTTTTCCTCTTCTGTTTGAATTTTCCCAATCGACAAGCAGTTTAGGAAATACGCCATGGCCAATGAGTGATGTGGATGTTGTCACATGCCTGCGGTTTGGTTAGTTTCAACTGGTTCGGACCAAACCAATCAGTGTGGTGTGAAAAGGAACCAAAAAATCTGAAAAATGCAACAAAATATAATTGGTTCGGACCAAATGAACCGAACTAGAGATGTGAAAGCACCTTAACATAACACGTTTAAATACCAACAGAACATTAAAAAGTCTCTCCTTTTTCTCATATTGTTAAAAATACATAATATAGCCCTTTATTTAAACATTTACTCTCAAAATTCAGCCTAATTGCAAAGCATGATGGGAAGTGTATGTCCTGTTTGTTTGGGGTACTTGACTGAAACATGTTATTTCAAAATAAAAGCATTATGTCAAAGAGTAACGGTTTTAAGTCAATAATATAACATGAAGCAATCACATTTGAACCCGAAACCTGATATAATGGTGTTAAATCGAGATTAATTACTTAAATAAAGTGAACGGCATCATACAATCATTTTTTTGATTGGTCTACATTACGAATGCAATCTCATTTTAGACCCCGTTTACACCTGGATTTACAGTCATCAGCTTGTGATCTGGTCGACCTAAACGCATCTTAATACCACAGGACACAAGAGTCATTTAAAGAGCCTAATCACAAGAGTAATGGAGAAATAATGTTTCTATCTGTCGTCCTTGGTGTGAATGGGCCTTGAGGAGCGCTCTCGAATCCCTCCGCTGTGAATGGCTGTAGCATGCGAGCTGTCATTTGTTGTATCTGTGTGTCAAGCGCTTTGTTGTCGCAGGTCTGTCGTTTGTCTGATATTTGTTAAGATAAAATCTCTCCTTGCAGAAACCCCTGAGCGTCTTTTGGCTGCTGAATCATTGATCGGTGCCAAAGGCCAGCAGGAAGACAGATTGACACCTCGTTCAACACAAACAACAACACATTACAGAGAGCCTCAGTATGCCATTATATTCACACTTCTGTCATACACTTCCCCAGAAAACCTGAGACGCACGGATGTAGGCAAATGTTCAGAAATCAAGTAGTTTAGTCTTTGAAAAACACGCGTCGATCGACCGCAAACACTGACGTCATTGATACGCCATTGGTTCTCACATGACTGAACGTGACCCGGCGTTTCTGAAGTCAGGATGGGAACGTGGGCTTGGAGAGCTGGAGCGTCAGTGGGTTTAAAGGGGTGGTTCCGTGGTTTTTTTCTAGGCTTGGTTGTGTTTATGGGGTATAACGTGTGTTTATATGTGTATAATATGGTGTTTATGACATGTATAACATGTCTTAATACTTCTTCTTTTTTTTAAACGCACTATTTTTCTTCTATTTATCCTTTATTCCACACCGCTGTCTCCACTGTCCTCTGAACGGCTCGTTTGCTTCCTGCTTATACGAAGCCCATCCCTCTGAAAAACGCAATGGTCTTAGATTGGTTAGATGGCCAAATGAAGTTTCCTGTGTTTTAATTGGCTGTAGTGCCAAGCACAGGTTGTCATGGAAATGCCACGCCCCTTCCCATTACGGGCTGAAGTCACATCTGCGGAGCGAGGGTTTATGATGTCACCAACCCAGGAAGAAGCTCGTTGTAGTCCAAACCGGCCATTTTTGTAGGCAATAAACTGCCGTAACTTTAAAATATCTCAGTTTGCATTGAACTTTCAGCGATGTAACTTTGCAGATACTGTTTATGCTCAAGCAGCGACATTACACACTAAATAAAGTTAAAAAAGTCAAATCTCATGACGCACCCCTTTAATATCACTCTTGTTCCTCACACAAAGCCATCATACGACTTTATTTGATTTGGGATATAGTGCATAAGCTATATGGACCATTTTTATGTGTGTTTATTGTCTTTTATTGCAGAATGACAGATGTAAACACTATGAAAAGAGCTGCGTGAAGATCTTATGTTTAAAGAGGTGATATTATGCCCTTTTTCAAAGTCTTGATGTTGTTTTTAAGCTCTACCAGAAGAGGTTTTGATGCTCGAATGTTCAAAAACACATTATTTTCCCATATTTTTGATTGTTGCACCTCCTCTCTTCCCTGTCTGTCAGTATCGCTCAGTTTAGTTCCCGTCTCCCTGAAGCCCCTCCTTCTGAAAAGCACACTGTGCTCTGATTGGTCGGCGTGTTGTGATTGGACTAGTGCTTTAAGCGTTTGGAAAATGCCCCGCCCCTTACCATAACCACCAGTTTCAACACACTACTAACAAACTAACTAACTCAACCAGCCCCGCCCCTTTATTTAGCGGCTGCCTTAGATGGGAATTATTTAAATGAGGAACATTTCGTTCCTGGAAGAAAACTCAAGACAACAATTGAGGTTTGCAGAGCTGTTGGATGCTCAAACCGCAACATTACATACTAAAGAAAGTTGAAATTGTACACAAATATATTTGAACATCTTTAAAAGAGTCCTTTGAACGTTTGTGTGAAGCGTATTTGCATGGCGTCTGGCACAGAGACTGTGGTTATTTCCTGTTCATCTGCATCTGTTTCCCTCTGAAGGCTGACGGTGTCGCATCCTTTTGTTTGCGCCGCCGCTGATTTCTGGAGTCACGCTTTGTTCACCTGATGTGATTGCCGAGAACAAATGAAGCCGACAGAGGATGCAGAAATTTCACAGTGAAAATGTGAATTGGGGAGCGAGAGAGAGAGAGAGAGAGAGCGGGGGGATGATGGGACGAGGGAGGAAAGGTAATTGCTACTGCCGCAACATTCTGAGAGAGAAAAACGAAACTGTGTCACCCCCCCGATCAATACCGACAGGCCACCGCTCCGCAATCAGCTCACCTCCAAATATACAAGAAATGGAGGATCCGGCTGACATCCGCTCTGGAAGTCAAAGCCACGCTGGCGATATATGAAAACAAAACTCAACCAAAGGTTCTTGGTTTTAATGTGAACCAATGATCCGTGCAAACCATCCCAAAAAAATCCCTTTAAATTATCCAAAAAGAGTCGCACAGTTTCTATGATCTTTTTCAAATTTAAACTATAGAATTCTATTATTTGATGTAAGATTTGTGTATTATTATTATTATTAATATAATTAATTTTTGTTAATTGTTTTCATTATTTTTTATTCTGCTTTACATTAACACCATAAAACATCCCATAATTGTTTTATTAATTATTATATATATAATAATTATTATATTATATAATTATTAAAATAATTATTTTATTTATAATATTTTAAATGAGCTTCTTTTATTTATATATGTTTACATTTTATTAATTGTATGTAGTATTTGTTTTTATATTTATTTTTAGCTTTAATTGATTTATATTTTTAAAATGTAATACTTGAATTGAAACGTATTTTATTTAGCTTAATTGGCAAGATTTTGGCCTTTTTTAATAGTTAAAAAATATATTTATTTTATTTCAGTTTTATTTAAATTAACGAGAGGTTTTTTTTTTTTTTTTTTTTTTTTATACTTTATGTTTATTATTATTCTCATTTACAAAATTTATAATGAACATAAAACACAATATTAACAAAAGGGGAAAAAATTAATTATACATATCAAATATATGTAATACAGCGTTCACAAATGTAAACTTATAAATGCGTATCAGAATATGTTCTTAAACATCAATGTATTTATACATGCACTTACATGTACTGACCCCCAAATTAAGAAGGAAAAATAAAATAAATAAAATAAAAAGTAAATAAATAAACAAAAACAGAACAATTCAGCCAAACAAGCGAGGTTAATCATTCCTATAACAAATACTGTTTACTTAGCTAAGGATACCTTTATGTTCTTTATATATCAACCACTTTTCCCAGTCCCTTTTGAAAGTATTTTTCTTCATCTTTAAAATATATGTAAGTTCTTCCATAACCCGGATTTCTTCAATAATTCCAAACCACTGTATACAGTTCAAAGTAGTATCTTTAAGCCAATTCCTAGTTATAGTCTTTTTGCAAGCCGCAAGAAAAATCTTACATAGATATTGATCACTTTTAGGCACTGTACCTTTAATATTCCCCATAAGTAAAAATAGAGACGTTCTAGGTATTTTATATCCAAACACTTCGGACATAACTCCCTGTACCTCCTCCCAAAATGATTGAATATTCTCACAGCTCCAAAAGATATGTGTGTGATCCGCTTCTAACTGCCCACATTGTCTCCAGCACACCTGTTGTCTGGAGACTTGTTTGCTTTTAATCTTAGGTGTTATAAAGAAGCGGATAAGACACTTCCAGCAAAATTCCTTCCATATTTGTGAGCTGGTAGTAGTTTGGTGTATTAGCCACATGTCATACCAATCGGTTTCTGTTATTTCAGTTTTTAATTCTTTGTCCCATTTCAATTTTATATATAATGTGGAGGAGGGACTGCTTTGGGTCAACACCTCGTACACAGATGAGATTATTTTGGGTAATGTATGATTATAGGAGTTCATCATCATTTTAGTTAGGGGATGGATATCGTTTACTCTAATTTTCCTTTTTTTGTTGTAATAATCCCTTAACTGGAAGTACCTAAATAAATCCTGATTTCTTAGTCCGAATGTATCCTTTAAATCCTGGAAGCTTCTGATTTCACCCCCTGCAATTACACAGCACAATGCAGTCATTCCCCTGTCCTTCCACTGTTGAAATATTGGGTCCTCCCTTCCTGGTTTAAATTCTTCATCATGTGTAATCCACCTGAGTATTCCAATTTCCTTCTCCAATTTAAAATGTTTAACAGTAGAATGCCAGATATTCAATGAAAATTTCATTATTGGGTCCAGTCTCTCTTTACTGTGTCCATGGAGTTCACTCTCCCCTATGAATGACTGAGTTTGAAAACCTTGTGTATTTGTTTCTATTTCTTTCCATTTGGCTATGTAACTAGGAGTGCACCAATAAAAGATGGGGCGTAACTGTGCTGCACAGAAATAATTTCTAAAATTTGGAAGAGCCATACCACCTTTTTCTTTAGGTAATTGGAGAGTTGAATAGCGCACTCTGGGTTTTTTACCTCCCCATATATATCTGGATATTACTTTGTCCCATTCAGAGAATTGCTTTGGGGGGATTTCCACTGGTAGGGATTGAAACAAATATAACAAGCGTGGTAAGACATTCATTTTTATTCCTCTTATCCTATCACTGAAGCTCATGGGGTATGTGGACCACCTCTCAATGTCAGTCTTTATATTATTAGTGATTGAATCATAATTAGCTCTATACAATTTTGTTAAGTCTTTAGTTAAATTTACACCTAGATATTTTAGACTTTTCGCCTCCCAATTAATATCATAGCTTTGTTTGAGTTCCCTGTTAGGTTTACAATTAAGCATAAGGATTTGGGTTTTTGTTACATTTAATTTGTATCCGGCATATTCATTATATTGTGCCAGAACTTGCATAAGATCTGTAAAATGTTTTTTGGGTTCAGCTAAATAAATCATAACGTCATCTGCAAAAAGACTAATTTTGTGTTCTATACCGTTAATTTTGACCCCTGGAATGGACAAGTGTTGTCTGATGTATTGAGCCAGGGGTTCTATATAGATGGCAAAAAGGGCGGGACTAAGACAGCAACGAGAGGTTTTTAATGTTTGATAATGTATACACACACACATTAGCAGCAGTGAGGCTCATTGCTTGTTCAGGAAGGCGTGTGTGAACTAGTGTTAAATGTTATTACTGTCTCTTGACTTGCCCTTGCAGGATCTGCCTCCCCTTCACTGGGAGTGTTGGGGAATTTGGACAGCTGCATTATGGGTAGTCTTTGCTCGGGTTTCCGTGAGATGTGAGATGCCTGACATTCCTCTCCATCCTTTAAATTGGTTAATTCTCGTGCCTGTGTTTGGGGTTATCATCACCTCAGAGCAGAATCCGTCCGCTCCTGACAGACAGAGGGACTCAGATGGACTCTCCTATTTTGTTAGCCTGCCGTGGTCATACTCAGCTCTAGTCAGAATATGAGTCTGCTGCTCCATTGGGCTGTGATTATGGGGCGTTTCAACCCAACCAGAAAAGACCTCGATTGGACAGACCAACAACCAATCAGAGCAGCGGAGCGACGCATAACGTTAGTTGTCAAATGTCAACAGAGCTCAACGGCACTGGGTTGCCAAGTCTGCGTTTTTTTCCGCGGGTTGTTTTTCATGTCCGCTTGTTGAAGCGACTATTATGTGATATATAGACCCATGAGTGCGAATTCTAGCGAATTCTACTCCAAAAAGCTATTGTTTAGGGCTAGCAGTTGGCGGGTTTTGTTGTAAAAACTTGGCAACCCTGTCTGCACGCGCGCTGGAATAAACAATCTTACCCGGTGTTGTAAAAATAAAAGATTTTATTGATACACAGAGCACTTACCCAACATGATCATCATTTCTGAGAGAAATAGTGAAGGTGATTCAGATACAAACAAGCTCTCCGTTTAGGATTTGAACAGATATAACCCAAGCGCCTTTGATGACGTGATGATTACGGTACTGTTCATCATCTGTCCGTCATCGTCTAAAGCCCGCCCTGATGATCTCATTGGTCAGTTTCTGTTCGGCCATAATTACTCCTCTTATGAACCGCCCGAGCTCAGATGTTGTGGGCGGGGCCGAGTTCGGCTACCATTTTGTCTTTCTTTCTCTTGCTCAGGTCGAGGATTCTTCTCTCTTTCTCAGCTGGATGGTTACACTCTTCAAAACAAAGACTCGCTGCTTTGCGGTGAAGCTGTGAATATGGACGGTTTTATACAAAGGCTGCTGTTATTCACAATAGATTCTGTTTCCACTGTGAAAATGGCTGTATTTTCTTTGCAATAAGTGTAAATAGTGGCAGATAGTGTTTGCACATTAGTGTTGTTGTACATTAAACGCTATGCAATAATAACAGAGTGTAAACCAGGGCTGTCACGATTCCTCTATTCAGTTCGAAATCACGCTTTAAAAAAAATCCTCAATTACATTTTATATAATAAAAGAATAATAAAATAAAAATAAAATCATTTTGCTGTGGTACTGAAATTGGTACTGAGTACCGTCATATTTTTATGATATTGGTACCAACTAAAGGAATTTTGGTACCGTGACATCCCTATTATTTACACACCAATGGACCAAAACATTATGATCTTTAATCCATTTGATCTAAGAGTGATTTTCTGCTGAAATATGTTCTGATTATGTTTCCTGAAGGATGCCGATTGCAAATGCACTGACTCACTCGCTCATGTGCGTTGGAAGTTGCTCCACACACACACACACACACACACACACACA
The DNA here is from genome assembly GCF_024679245.1 of Pseudorasbora parva. Taxonomy (NCBI): domain Eukaryota; kingdom Metazoa; phylum Chordata; class Actinopteri; order Cypriniformes; family Gobionidae; genus Pseudorasbora; species Pseudorasbora parva. Next base: position 61,810,352 of record NC_090172.1, on the reverse strand, counting down.
CACACACACACACACACACACACACACACACACACACACCATGCATTGAGTTTGTGCTTTTGATCTCTGATTCGACCTGCATATTTCAGCTTTATTTTCCCGCATCAGCTTTGTTCCTGTCACTGTTGTCCATGTTTATGTCATCAGGCCATCCTTAAAAATATTTTGGTTTGCAGTAACAGTAAAAAATTTTAAAAAAAGGGTCGGTAGGTAGGTCTATATTTTTTTTTTTTTAATTTTAATACAAAAAAAAATGTACATTTTTGGTGATGGTGATTACATAGGTATGAATTTAAACAAATTGGCATATCGTGACATCACTGACTGGGTCTTAAAGCCGTGCCTTCGGGCGTGTAGGCTAATTGCAGCCTATATAGACCACAAACAAATTGAAATATTTGTCAAAAACATGTTTATTGCATAAATTTCAGGTGCATTCTTTAAGAAAAGGGTCCAACCACCAGCTAGCTGTCATTGACTCAAAGCTGTCAACCCTCCCTTTTTTTCCGGGTTTCTCATGTATTTTAGCTCTTTTCCCGCTGTCTTCCCGTTTTAGTATTTTCCCGTGATATGTTTCTTATTTTTATGCTCGATTGTGTTAACTCAGAACACACGCAACTATCTGTGTCTCTGAAGTGGCTTGCACTTCTTGCCAGACCAACGCATCTGGTGATATAGACTAGTGCATTTGAATATTAAAAAGCAAAAAGTTGTTTTTATGAATTCAATTAATTAAGTAGCTATAACCAGCTATTCAATCAAGAGCAGTGAGTGAGTCCTTATCTTTTGTTTGACAGACAGCAGTAAAGGCTACTGCCCCTTTAAGACCTAATACAGAGATATGCATCGTCTTTCTCGACTGTATAAAGTTCTCTTAAGGCATATACAGACTGTCTGATGGATACTCATCAAGATCGACATGTTGACATACTTTTTGTGTGAGTTTATCCGTTCAAACGCAAGACTTGAAAGAACTCAATATTTGCGCTGTGAGACGTGCGCGCGCTGCGCACAGAGACAGATCTTCTCTCACTGCAGAGGGTTCTCATTGGCGTCTTCTGGCGAATATACTGAGTGATGATGGCGAAAATGACTGGTCATACGGCAGCACTCGCATGCATTGAACACACTTTACAAATATAGACCGTTTTGCCCACGTTTTCTTTTATTATCGCTGTTGTAGTGTACGTGTATCCATCGACAGAACCATACATAAAGCATTATTTTTCAAGTTACAACCAGTGCCGCCGCTCCCACCACGCGCTGCGGTCGAGCAGAACACACGCTACCCATAGCAACGCGTTATGACAACATTTCAGACTGACAGAGACAAGATAAACGGCTTTTCCGCCATTTGTTACTGTTTTGTACACGTTGTTATATTAATTATAATTCAAAATCAGTTTTATTCGCCACAATATAGTAATGATAAATGTTGAGAGCGGCACTTTTGATTCATTTTCAAAAAGGGCAGGGGCTCAAACTAAGCCCTCCCTTCTGCAGTGCACTTGCCCGGTGTGTGTAACGTGTCCATGGTCCTCCTGACTCCTGTCACACAATGCGGCGAAATCTCCGACAGGGCTTTAACAGTCTAACGTTACAGTGAATGAGAGTATGAGCCGAGCCGAAACGAACGCACAGGCCATAGTGTGACATCAAGCCTGCAGTCTCCCTCTCATTTACTGAAGCTTTCGGGCCTCGATCGCCCCCCGGTGACCGGTCCCAGTATAGCCGCCCCTCTGTGTTTTCTAATGGACGCGAGGCAAAGTAAATAATAAAATTACACTTCAAAAAATGTTCCCCAAAGTGAGTTTATGTCACTGAAGGCAGTTATCATCACGATGATTTCATTTCAGGTGTTCGTTTTAAAAATAAGTTTACTTTGAGTTAGTTATTTGATGCTATAAAAACGGGGGGTGTGACGTCATGATTGACAGCTGAGACTGACGGCTTCTCTGAGTGAAGTTGTCACTGAGGCACTAACGGACTTTTTTCGAAATTTTTGGGAGCAGATTAGAGCTTTAGCTTTAATTTCTACATTTCCATAACTGTTTATTTCACACCAACATAATTAATTGTTCTGCATCTGCGAGAGTGTGGGCGGGCTTTTGATATCACGGCTGTACTTCCTGCTCTACTTCCTGCGCTCTACTGCGCAACTCCGGTCCCGAAACTGCTACTGCGCAGACTCGGTCCCAAGATGTCAGCGCCGTGCACCCCCGCCTGAAAGCTTCAAATATGGCAAGCGGAAACGGATGATGTCGAGTCGTCCATATTTTTTTACGGTCTATGTGTGACATCCGTTAACCATAGTGTAAACATAGATGACGTCACGGGTTTTTCTATAAAAGAAAGAACGTAGCCTTCGTTTGTATGGCCCAGGCAATCTATACATTTATAATACTTACTAAAATATAATTCATATTATTTTATTACTGTTGTATTAGTTGTTTGAAAAGTAAAAAAAGAAATTGGTCGGTCTTAAAGCCAATTTACAACCGGCAAGTCGGTCGGACTAAAAGGAAAAAAAAATAAAAAATTGAGTCGGCCCTAAATTGACAGAGTCGGTCGGGTTACGGCAAACAAGAATATTTTTAAGGATGGCCTCATTATTACTGTTATGAAACCACTCGATGCAGAACCGAAAGAAGCAAAGCCAGTCTGTTTTGTTGACGACATTGTGTGTGTGTGTGTGTGTGTGTGTGTGTGTGTGTGTGTGTGTGTGTGTGTGTGTGTGTGTGTGTGTGTGTGTGTGTGTGTGTGTGTGTGTGTAGCGCAGCATCATCCCGGTAAGATACTGACACCGTTCATGTGTCACAACACAACCACAAAACTACTGCCGTCTCCGATCCTGGAGCGTGTAATGAAGGCTTAGCGCTGACACGAGCCGCTCACTCAACACATCATGACCACACTGGATGCATTTTCTCCGATTACATTACAGTTAAACCATCAAAACACAACAGCAACAACGACACACTGACGTAATGAGCCAACCGTTAGGAAGTGTGTTTCCTGTGATAAACTGGATTTTTAATGAATCTCACACTCACTCGTGTGACATTAGGCCAGCGACACACTGATGTACTGAGCCAACTGTTATGACGGTCTGACGTGTGTTTCCTGTGATTAACTGGATTTTTAATGAATCACACACACACACACACACACACACACACACTGGTGTGACATTAGGCCAGCGACACACTGACCCACTAGCACAGTGAGACGGCAGTCACATGATTCATAACTGATGAAATCACTCTTTACTTCACACACTCATTGAGTTTCCAATCGTTCTGATTTGTCAAATGTTTGATGAATGCAGTAAATCTGATCGTGATTTAGGAACACATGAGAGAGAATATAATGGGCATTTGTATAACCAGAAATGGATGATTCTGGCTCTGATTGTGTTTCTAACGGTGTTATTTATACTTTATTAATATTTTCGGTTACACTTTATTTTCAGATGATGTAGTTATACGTTACTACATGTACTTACTATAGTAAAAACAGTTAATTATGCATAATTACAGTAACTAACCCTAAAGCTAACCGTAACTCTATAATAAGTACATGTAGTTCATTAATATTACGCTGTGCTAATTTGAGTAAGTACCAGTGTTGGTTGTATCTAGTTACTAAGTAATTAGTTAGTGTAATTTAAATACTTTCCCCTTAAAAGTAAAGTGAGAATAATCAAAAATGTGTGTGTAATTTAATTACTTACGTCACAAGTGATTGAACAATTATATATAATACAGTTCTGGAATTATCATAAACATTTAAAGTAACTGTAAAATGCTTGTCTTATGTATCCTTCTCACATACTTCTGGTCAGTTAGTAATATAAAATTACATTTATTATGTTTATGAATGAAATAAGAGCCGTTTTATGTAAGTAATTAAATACTTTTAGTGGAGAGTAATTTGTACAGTAATCTAATCACACTACTGAAGATGTTATTAGTTATTAGTTATTAATGACTCTTTTAGAGTAACTTACCCAACACTGAATGTAACTACGCCACCTTAAAATAAACCATAGCCATATTTTGTGTTAGCATTTATTTTTTTATTATCAGTTTTCATTTAAATTTTATTTTCGGTTTCAATATTTGTATCATATTGTATTTTATTAACAACTAGTTTAAGGTAATGATGATAACAACGCTGTATTCCAAATGGAAAAATAATATTATAATTAAAATATATATTTTTTAATAAGAAAATATTGGTTGAAGACCATTAATATAACAGTTGTACATTCTCAAAACTAAAATATGTATATAAAAATAATATTTAAGTAAATTGGATGAGAATATTCTTTATTATTACAGTTCATGTTTAAAATGTATGTATGTGTGTGTGTATATATATATATATATATATATATATATATATATATATATATATATTAAAATGAAATAAATTCAGATTCCAGATGTACTGTTTGGAAAACCATTGCATTTCCTGTCACATGTTTGCTTCTGGAATGAGTCACAGTACATGGCTTGGGATTTATGACATCATCGTCATCCTCATAAGAGTGATGATGTCATTGATGATGTGATTAACTTATGAATTCGGTAGAGTACAATGCTCACATGTGACGTGTGCGTGTGTGCGTGCATGTGCGTGCGTGTGCGTGCGTGTGTGTGCGTGTGTGTGTGTGTGTGTGTGTGTGTGTGTGTGTGTGTGTGTGTGTGTGTGTGTGTGTGTGTGTGTGTGTCGTTCTCCACACTCTTCTTTCTCAGCCGCTGTTGCAGTGAACCCTCTCTGAGTGTTTTTGACACGTTTCTGCAGATGAAGAAAGCCGAAGCCCCGGAGTGTGTGTTCGGTGTAATGCGCTTTATTGACATGACAAATATTTGTGCATTTGTGGATCAATGGTGGACCAAGACTGTGTGCATGTAGGAAAATAACAACAGGCATTATTATTTGGATTTCTGCCAATATTTTCAAAGGTTTTACAGTATTATATTACATTATGATATTTATTAATATTTACATTGTAGTATTTATTCATATTTTAAATTAGCTTTTATTTGAATAATTTTTGGTTTAATTTAATTTTGTTTTAGTTATTGCATTATTTGTTTTTGTCCTTTTAGTTTTTTTTTTAGTTTTTACATCAAAACACAACTAATCTTTTATATATATATATTTTTTTTTAATTTATTTATTTTTATTATTATTTTATGATTTTATAATAGTTTTAGTTAACAATAACAACACACACAATTTCATAAAGTATATGTACTATCATCAAAACTTTTAATGACTTACACACACACACACACACACACATACACATACACATACACATACACATACACATACACATACACACACACACACACACACACACCAGTGTTGGGGATTTTAAAGCATTACCGAGTCTGTTTTGAGTTCCGGCAGTGAAAATGAAAGCTGAGGGTGTTTGATGGATGGCACAGGTGGTTTTGCGAGTGTGTTGTGCATGCGGGACGTCCCGCTGCGTGTGGGAGTTCCATGACGTGTGTGTGTCTCTTATCTGCCCAGAACAGAAAGGTCACATCATCTCTGAAGATAACGCTAGTGTAGCCTGAATGTGGTGCTTTCGTTTTCTTTAAAAAAGCAGCCCGACGTCAAGCGCACAACACAGGCGTGACCTGTCTGATGATTGTGTGTGAACGATGCGTTCAGTGTACAGTGCATCCGGAAGTATTCGCAGCGCTTCTCTTTTTCCACATTTTATTATGTTAAAGCCTTATTCCAAAATAGATTCAATTCACTATTTTCCTTAAAAAATCTACAATCAATACCCCTTAATGACAACGTGAAAGAAGGCTGTTTGAAATCTTTGCAAATTTATAAATAAGTTTAAAGAATCATGTCCATAAGTATTCACAGCCTTTGCTCAATACATTGTAGAACCACTTTTAGCACCGATTCCAGCCTCAAGTCCTTTTGAGTATTGTGCTTCAAGCTTGGCACACCTATTTTCTGGGCAGTTTCTTCCATTCTTCTTTGCAGGACTTCTCAAGCTACATCAGGTTGGGTGGGGTCATTTTCAGATCTCTCCAGAGATGTTCAGTTGGGTTCAAGTCTGGGCTCTGGCTGGGCCACTGAAGGGCTTTCACTGAGTTGTCCCGTAGCCCCTCTATTGTTATCTTGGCTGTGTGCTGAGGGTCATTGTCCTGATGGAAGCTGAACCTTCACCTCAGTCTGAGGTCCAGAGCGCTCTGGAGCAGGTTTTCATCAAGGATGTGTCTGTACACTACAGCATTCATCTTTCCCTCCATCCTGACTAGTCTCCCTTATCTGTCTATCACCAGACCAAGCTCAATCTTTGAAGATCTAGCATTGGTCTGGGGAGTCTGCTTTGTATTTTTAATGCAAAAGAGGCGTGACCAACGGACATAGTTCAAATGTCTCTGTAGGCAATTGGATAGTTCTTCAACCAATCCAACCAATGGTCCATCGCTTCCCTATACGGTTTGTGATTGGTCCCTGCAAAAGTGTCTACATAAGCAGGATAGAAATATGTACATGTTTCCTGCCTGAGCTGCAGGGCGCAATCAAATCGCCAACAGATCAGGCTGGGTTTGCCCAGTCTTAAGTCTCCCAGTTCCTACCACTGAAAATCAACCCCACAGCATTATGCTGCCACCACCATGCTTCACCTGATTGGTGGAGTGCTGCAGAGATGGTTGTTCTTCTGGAAGGTTCTCCTCTTTCCACAGAGAAACGCTGAACCATCGGGTTCTTGGTCATCCTCCTGACTGAGGCCCTTCTCCCCCGATCCCTCATTTTGGCCGGATGGCCAGCTCTAGGAAGAGTCCTGGTGGTTCCAAACTTCTTCCATTTTCGGATGATCGAGGCCACTGCGCTCATTGGGACCTTTAATGCTGCAGATATTTTTCTGTACCATTCCCCAGATCTTTGCCTCGATACAATCCTGTCTTGGAGACAATTACTTGGACTTCATGGCTTGGTTTGTGCTCTGACATGCACTGTTATCTGTGGGACCTTATATAGACAGGTGTGTGCCTTTCCAAATCATGTCCAATCAAATGTATTCACCAAAGGAGGACTTTAATCAAGTTGTAGAAACATCTCAAGGATGATCAGTGGAAACAGGAGCACCTGAGCTCAATTTTGCTTGTTTTTATTTTATTTTTTTATCCGAAATTATTTAATATTAATCTTCAAGATGCGGTCAAATCTAACAAACGTATTAAATAAGACTACGCTAACTTTAACCATAGCGCATCAGGCATTAACCTAAACACACACCGTTAGTGAAGTTACTTCAGTGGCAGGAGCGGCTAATGGGGCCAAAGACTCAACTAACCCCATTTGAAGTGTGTGTGTCTGTTCAAGTGAGCAAAAGCGTTGTGTGTGTGTGTGTGTGTGTGTGTGTGTGTGTGTGTGGTGTGTGTGTGAGATCTGAACGTTGCCCGGGGGTTGTTAGCATGTCTGGGGAGATGAGCTCGACTTGTGAGCGGATCGCCACCGAGGACGTGAAGGAACAGACTCGTCCTTCCCGCGAGCGTCCCGAAGATGGAAGGAGTGTTTTGAGGACGGAGGAATGGAAAGCTTTGTCAAAAGGGATTTTGCACCGGGCGAAAGCCACGGGACTATTGTACAGCGTCCATTAACAACACAACCAGCCAAATGTCAGTTGTACTTGTGCATGTTTGTGTTTGCCCACCTACTTTCCTGGTTAATTTTAGCCTGTTAGCCCGTGTGTGTGTTTGTGTGTGTGTGTGTTTTCACTGTCCCCATTCCTCTCTGGCTCTATACGTTGGCTTATTTATGCATGTATGACTGCATATTTTTTTACATGTCACTGAACAAACAACATTTATCACGTGTATCATGTGTATCACGTGTATCACGTGTGTGTGTCTGTGTACATGCACATCCAGTTTCAGAATACCACTGTAAACCCCGTTAAGAGCAAGAAGAAACAGTGAAAATAAGAAACGTGTGGCTTAATTTTGTCTTTCTCAGCGATAGCACTCCAGTGATTAATAATGAAAGACCCATCAATTTTCATTTTGAAAATACACTTTAAAAAATATCCCGTTTCATTTACAGTTTTTGTGAAGAATATCGTGACACTGTTTCCAGTTACAGGATGGGTGTATATTTTACACCTAATAACTGTATATTTCTTTTTGATATGATGATCATAAACCCACCAAAATCTGCCATTTTACCGTAATGGACAGATGACCAGCACATTAATACACATCATGGCACGTGTGTGTGTGTGTGTGTAAGTGTGTGTGTAAATGGTGAACAGGGTCAAACAAAGACAAAACACCATCAGGGTACCACATGATGCTAAAATAATGCAATAAACTAACTAACTCAATGTAGCACAACACGCGTATCAACATTTCTATTATCATAAAGTCTTTATTTAAAGCAAAAATAACTATATTGTGATTTTATATCTGAAGTTATCATGAAATTAGATTTTGTTCATATCGCCCATTCCTAGCGTATAGTTATCGATTAGCTGAAATGTTGTTATGATTATATGAAAAGTGTTACTCTTGAGGTTTCCACGATTATAGCTTATGATGCTGATATGGCTATATGGCTTTAAATGATTCACTGATAGTGTCTGTATTAAAGGTGTGTGTGTGTGTGTGTGTGTGTGTGTGTGTGTGTGTGTGTGTGTGTGTGTGTGTGTGTGTGTGTGTGTGTGTGTGTGTGTGTGTGTGTGTGATCCTGGCATCTGCACATGAACTCAACCGTGCCAGGTTTGGCTAAAACAGGAGCAGGTGTCGTCATGGCGACTGCGGGGGGGTCTTGTCTTATGTCAACCTGTTTAGATTTACAAAATTGTTATTTTGGACAATAGCAGTGTTTTGTCTGTTTATGCAAGTGATGTACCGAAAGATATTTACACAGAGAATTATTAAATGTATTTAATAATCAGCACTTAAAAAAGTTCAAAATATAATAATTTAATTTTCATATAATCCTTATATCAATTATATACATTTTCCATTTTGGAGAGACTATTATAGGATTTATTAATAGTTTTTATTTAGTGTAAAAAATATATATATATATATAAAATGTAGTTTATTTTTTCAGTTTCTTTTTAATAATAGTTTGTTATTTTATGTGCTTTTATTATTAGTATTTGTTTCATATATTTGTAAATAGCTTTGGTTTTTAGTTTTAGCATAGAGCTGTCACGATATCTGATTTTTCAGTACACGATTATCATGGCCAAATAATTTACCATAACAATATATATCGCAATATCTATAAAAATCGTAAGAATTATCAGTGAAGTTCATCTTTACTTGGGTTTTAGTTTTTTATGTAAAGAATCACAGCATTAAAATAACTTATTCAAGACATTTTTTACACTTTGTAATTGTATTTAATGCTCCTTTCATTTATTAGAAAATGTGCTTTTTTTTGTGTGTGTATTTTTATGATCCTGTCTCCATTGACTTTACTATTTTAAAGCCCCTTCCTATGTTTACTGGTAAACCTTTGCTTTAAAGTACTGTATGAACTTACTGGTCTTTGCTGTATTTTGTGGTGTTTCATAATTTTTTATTTTTTTTTATTTATGAACGATTTCTGTCCTTATGCTGTAGTGGTTTTTATGGACATTTCTTTCTCTCTGACTGCTTTTTGTATGTATTTGTTTTTAATGCCTTTTATATTGTGCCCTTTTATTTCTGCTTTATTTTCTATGGATTTTTGCCCATTTGTATGTGAGCCGACGTGCCGCCTTATCACAGAATGAGGCAGAAATTATATTATTTTCTAGTATTATAAAGGTTATGTTGACAGCCATGCATATAATTAAGTAAAAAAAAATAATAATAAAAATGTGTATTAATGTGTGTGTGTGTATATATATATATCTCAGCAAAATATTGTCTAATTATCGTTATCGAGAAAAATGCCAGAAAATCTTCGAGATATATCGAGAAAAATATCGAGATATATTTTTTTTTGTCAATATCGCACGACGCACACCCCTACAGTGCATTATAAATAAACATTATCCTTATGAAAATATATGAGGTGGCTTGAACAGAGAAAGTGGTCAGCAGTTAACAGGTTAATGTAACGCTTCCCGTTTCAGGACGAGCGAAATAATGTCAACTCAGGGCACGTTACTGACCCCACACAGCGTGCGTGTGTGTGTGCTTCTCTGAGTAAAAGTATGCGGTTGTGAAATAGCGAGAGCAGAGACACAGGGAGTGTACAGACAGAGGAGTGTGTGTTACTGCTCAGAGGAAGCTCCACACACTTCAGATCACTGAGCTCGTGTTGAGATCTCTGACTCGCAGCACACACGCTGGCATTTCTGCTCAAGAGCTTGGAGACGTGACAGATTACTGCTTTATTATTAAATATTAATTACACTTTCATTTGTGATTGTTCTGTTCTATGAGCATAAACACACACACACACACACACACACACACACGCACACAGCATGTCAGGAGGAAGAGTAGGAGGAGTTGAGTATTAGTTACAGCCCTTCAGAAAAGTGGCAGAGAGAGAGACACACAGAGAGAGACACACACACACACACACAGAGAGAGAGAGAGAGAGAGAGAGAGAGAGAGAGAGAGAGAGAGAGAGAGAGAGAGAGAGAGAGAGAGAGAGAGAGAGAGAGAGAGAGAGAGAGAGAGAGAGAGAGAGAGAGAGAGAGAGAGAGACACGCGCACACACACACACACACATACAAACACAAACAGAGAGGGAGAGAGAGACGGCATTGCAGAAGCTGGATTTCGGCCAGCGGCTTTATTAGGTGGGACAGACTCACCGAATGAGAGAACGTGTCTGGAAAATACATGAGGAGGGATGCAGGACATCAGCTGGATCAGAAAATGAGATCTGTGCTGGTTTAGTTTGTTTATTAAAAGTGAAGTGTGCAATCTCTGCAGCACCAAACAATCCTCTCTGATTAATAAATGGGTTTTGGGGGTTGCTAGGTGGTTGCTCATGTTTTGGGGTTGCTAGGATGTTGCTAGGGTGTTTTGGGGGTTGCTAGGTGGTAGCTCAGGTGTTGCTAGGGTGTTTTTGGGGGTTGCTAGGTGGTTGATCAGGTGTTGCTAGGGTGTTTTGGGGGTTGCTAGGTGGTTGCTTGTGTTTTGGGGTTGCTAGGGTGTTTTGGGTGGTTGCTAGGTGGTTGCTCCCTGGCCCGAGGGGAAAAGTGTCTTGCATCCTCAAGTCTCTGGAGGTGCAATTTGTCGTTCTATGTAATTATTTGGGGGGGGGGGGGGTTGTAAATCTGATGGCTTGGAGAAGTAATAGCACACATCAAATAAAGAGAAATTCATTTTTTTTGTGCCAGGATTTGCCTGCACTAACCACTAAAACTCTATATATACACACACACACACACACACACACTGTTCTCCACAGGGCTCGGCTGAAGGCCTATTGTCTTCACCGCATGACGACTAAATTGCAG
>NC_090172.1:61771388-61793888 GCF_024679245.1 Pseudorasbora parva | reverse complement strand
ATTTTGTAAGCATATTGGGTAATTGTGTGTTTTATTTCTGATGACGTAGTGAAACATGACAAATTGTGCTATTTTCATGATTTATCAAATGTTTTATGTGGTTCAGATACAATAATATTTTGAGTTTCTATTTATTAAACACATTTCCTTCATTGTATCAACTCAAATTTTTCAGTAAACTCAATTTTAAGGCAACCTGGTTACTTACTTTTTTAAGTTAAACCAACAAATGTTTACAGTGTGGCGTTGACGTTTTCCCAGGGTGTGTGGATGTTCCCGCTCCACATTATCCTCATCCGCGGCGAGTCCTCAGAGGTTTCGGCACAGTTTGCAACAGGAAGCGTTTGAGTAAACACCAAATGGCCCGTGGAAGCGAGAGCCGATGGCAGATCTTTCCCAGAGTTCAGGAAGTGAGTGGGAGGTTTGTCAAACGGAGAGCTGTTGATGATGAGTTTGGATGAATGGCACGGCGGAGGATCAAACCGCTGAGAGTGGCCGATTCTGATTTTGGGCGGCCGTTAAAGCGCCGACTCGGCCTGTTTGGATAAGCCAGATCTTCCCAAAGCTCCAGACAGCTGCGTCGGCCTGATTAACGGATTGGGCCTTATCCAGTTTGTTTGCTTTGAGTGTGTCTGAAGCGGACCGGTCCGCGCGCCAGAGAAATGCAGCTGATACACCATTACTCTGATGCGCTGTAATGGGACTTTAATGTGAAATCACACACTGCCGCTGCTTTAACAGCCCTTGAGCCGCACGCGGGCCACGCAAAACTGTGTGTTTAGTGAATCAACGAGTCAGTCAGTGTTACGGACGCCTGTGTAATCAGGCTGATTTCAGGGCACGTCCATTAGACAAACTAATCATTATTACGGTGAGACTGTTAGCTAGCACACCGAGCACAGAACAACATGAACACACATACAGCAAAATGAAAGTGAGTCTTCATGAGATGAGGAAACGAAAGGGTCTGTAAAGGTGGAGTGCGGCTGTGTGTGTGTGTGTGTGTGCTTGTTTTTGTGACATATCAGGACACAAGACATGGGTTTGACACCGGTATTATAGGAGAGAGTGAAATATGAGGACATTACCCATGTCCCCACTTTTCAAAAGGCTTATAAATCACACAGGAGGAGTTTTTTTAGAAAGTAAAAATGCCGGATGTTTCCTGTGATTGGTAGGTTTAGTGTGTGTGTGTGTGTGTGTGTGTGTGTGTGTGTGTGTGTGTGTGTGTGTGTGTGTGTGTGTGTGTTGAGGGACGACAGGTACTCGAGAGACGCTGGGACTGAAAACATGGACAGATGTGTGACAACAAAGAGCCAATCACCTTGCAGGAGCAGTGTTAGTGCTGAAGGTCATGGAAAATCGGTCATGTAATGAGAGGCGCTAGGGAGGTGTGTGTGTGTGTGTGTGTGTGTGTGTGTGTGTGTGTGTGTGTGTGTGTGTGTGTGTGTGTGTGTGTGTGTGTGTGTGTGTGTGTGTGTGTGTGTGTGTGTGCGTGTGCGTGTGCAAGGCGCACTTATAAAGTGTCCTCTTTGACAAGGTCAGATGTGCATACGGGAGTGTGTGTGAGCAGAATATGTGAGGAAGCTTCATTATGCCTCATTTATAGACTGACGACCATTAGATGACGCTCAGTGTTTACTTTGAGCAAATCATTGTGATTACAATATTCAATACAATTTATTTATCTGACTTTGATTTATTTACCTGACTTTTATTTATTTAATTATTTATCTGACTTTTATTTATTTACCTGACTTATTTTTATCTGCTTTATTTATTTATTTATTTATCTGACTTATTTTTATCTGACATTTATTTATTTATCTTTATTTATCAGACTTTTATTTATTTATGACTTATTTTTGTGACTTATTTATTCGTCTAACTTTATTTATTTATTTATATTACTTTCATTTATTTATCTAACTTTTTTATTTTACCTGACTTTTTATTTAATTATTTATCTGACTTCTTTTTATCCAATTTATTTATTTTTAATTATTTGTCTGACTTTTATTTATTTAATTATTTGTCTGACTTATTTTTATCTGACATTTATTTATTTATTTATTTTTGTGAGTGCGTAAGCGAAAGCCTCCCGTTTGTTCTTCTGAAGCCTCAGACGAGTTTTAATGACCGCGAGCGATTTATTCATAGATCTGACTCCTGACCCAGACAGCGATCACATCTCGTCTCCGCACCTTGAGATTGTCTCCAAACTAATCAAAGCCGTATACACACACACACACACACTCTCAGAGAAGCGGAGATGGAGTCGTTGATGTTTGATTGATGGCTGATGTGTTGTGCAGCTGAAGAGACGCTGTCGCCCTCAGACGAGTTTTGATACACACCAGTCCACTGTAGTGTTACGGGCCGGGCCGTTGACCGCGTGTGTGTGTGTGTGTGTGTGTGTGTGTGTGTGTGTGTGTGTGTGTGTAACAGTCCAAACATCTAAATATTCTTAAATCAAGATGCATTGACTAGATGCAAGTCAACATACAAGATGATTTTTCTTGTTTTCTGGGGAAACAAAATCAAAATGAAGTGAGTTTTCACTTTAACCAAGCTAAATGATCTGCCAATGGGGTGAGAAAAATAATCGTATTTCTGTTTGGGACGGAGACAAGAGACAAGATTATTTCTCTCACCCCATTGGCAGATCATTTAAGCTTGGTTAAAGTAAAAACTCACTTCATTTTGATTTTATTTTTAAGAAAACAAGAAAAAATATCATGTAATTTTACTCATCTAGTAAATGCATCTTGATTTAAGAATCTTTTGATATTCGGACTGGAAACGAGACAAAATGACTAAGAAGAGCATTTTTTGCAGCGCACTGACAGATTCATACACCAGATCATAAGATTGAGCAAGACCTCAGCAGGAAACTCATACTTTTATTCAGCAGGGACGCATTAAAGCATCAGCAGTGACAGGATTTCAATTTCAAATAAATGCTGTTCTTTTGGCTCTTTACAGAAAAAAGTGAGACTGGAGTAATGCTGAAAATTCAGCGGGAATAAATTACATTTTACAAGATATTCACATCAGATTTGTTAATAGTAATATTTCCCAGTGTTATAGTTTGACTGTATTTTTGATCAAATAACTGCAGCCTTGGTGAGCAGAAGAGACTTTAACATTCAAATACTTTAACACAATATTAAAACCAGCTGCTTTTGGAGCTTGATTACATAAAGGCTGTGTTTATAAAGACGAGGACAGTCTAAGATACGAAACTTGCAGGATGTTTTAATGGCTTAAAGATATATGACATAAAATCACGGCCAGTATGACTTCTCATTAATGAGAAGAGTGAAACGGTGTAAGATGAGATTGAGAAGGTCGTGTGTGTGTGTGTGTGTGTGTGTGTGTGTGTGTGTGTGTGTGTGTGTGTTTGTTTTATTTTAATAAACGCACAGCAGTAGCCATCCATCCAGACTTTATGAACCTGTGCAGCTGTTATCTTCTGCTTTATTACTGTAATAACCTGATTTATGGAGGATAAACTCCTGTGAAAGGCGTCGTGTAGATCCACACACACACACACTGAAGTGGTTAGGATGGTGTATTATTAATCAAAGTGTTGGGTGTGCTTCACGAGTGAGCGGTTTGAGCTGAAGGCCGTCCATCCGCTGTGTGTTTCGTATAGCGAGTGTATTTATTCAGCATATTTAATGTGCAGCTGGAGTTTGTGTTGATGCTCGTTGTTGGAAATGGACGTGTCTCTTCAATTCCCCGCGGACGGCGGTCTTTAATATTAATTCGGTTTGCCGCGCTCGTGTTCCTACTTAAGCGTGCCGTACTAAAAGCCCTGTTGGTGTGTGTGCTTGAGTAACACACATTAGCCGCAGTGTTTGCTGTCCAAGCGTTTAAAGATCCGGATGAGTAACCGAGCTCCAGTTTCTGGCCGTCCGCGACTCAACCTTCATGGACTCTGAGATTGTCTCTGTTTTAGTGTTGTTGCTTTTCTTTGCGGTGTACAGTGCATTATTTTCACCGTGACCACCGGTGACTCTGGTGTCAAGCACTAATGTCACAATGTTTCACAGCGACCGCAGGCTGTTGAACCGAGTGTGTGCTGAAGTGTGTTTAGGAGCAATGCCACTGCAACATTATTCAGGTCGTGATGAAGTGTGAGCACATGCTTTACAGACACAAGCACTGAAGCAATAATCACTGCCATAAATATATTTGCTGTGTGTTAGGGAAGGCCCAGCTATGATATTTCAGTTTGATATAGTTTAAATATTGTGTTTTTTGCAAGGTATACCAATAAACATTGAGATCATAAACTCTAGACAAATTTATTTTCATTTAAAGGTGCACTATGTAGTATTTTTCAATCGCTCCAGCGGCCGTGCTCAGCTCCTCAACACTCGGTCCTGCTCTGCTTCACTACAGTAACGTTAATAACCGCATCCATCAACATGATTTCTGCCCGAGTCCTATATCCCACCGGCTGTGAGGTGAAGACCACATGTCCCAGGATACTGCGCTCACACTTGGCGTCATCAAACTACGCCTTTGTTTAGAAAAGGCGCCCTCCAGTGGACGGAAAGTTGCATAGTGCACCTTTAAAGGGGTACTTCAGCGCTGGGAAGATGAATCTGTATTTAAACGGGGTCATTAATGTAGTAGAAATGTGAAATAATTTTGAATTTGGTGCCTTCTAGACTGAGAAAAGACATAAAATGTATTTTTGTCTCATGGGGATGAAAGACTCATCTCAGAGTCTCAGCCCAAACGCTGCAGGAGTCAGATATACTGACCGTCATGGATGAGCTCGTGATGAGAGCTGAGGTAAACGTGTCCGCGGCATAGATTCACAGCGCATGTTCAGTCTGCCGCGTCTTCAGTTCATGCCTTTGAAAGCTTAACTTTCATAGGAATTAGTTTGAGAAGTTGAAAGACTTACTTTGCTCCGCTGGCGCACCATTTAAACATGAATGCCTGAGGCTGCAGCTGTGAGCTGAGCTGTGAGTGTGATCTCCGTCCCCACGAGCGAGTTCAAAACATGCGGAAATGGCTCCCTCTGCTGGCTGTAGTCTTTAGCCTCTGGCCAAACATTCCTCCTATGATGCAAATATCGTCAATTTGCGTCATAGGAGGAATTTTTCCAGAAATAAAATGCATAAATCTCTTGTCTCAGGGCGATATGAGGGGGGGAAGCACAATCATTTGAATATACTCCAGGGTTTCTACTGATACAAAGCCATATGCTAATCGCTGAAGTAACCCTTTAAAGTGGATCATCCCTAATGTATCATAAAACCATTCTGTATCTTAATTAGACATTTTAAATACACATTGTTTATCAACACATATACATTTTACATCAAAAACTATTTTATTTTACAATTTTTTCTGTTTGAAATTTATTTGTAAAATTCAAAACAACTGATGTGGACATTAAATTTGATGAAAAGGGGGAAACCCAAATTATACATATTATATCACAATAGTTATTTTTTTCTTTAAGGTTTTCATTAAAAAAATTATACCATTGAAATTTCACCATTAATTCTTATCACCATTTTCAATATTATAAAAAAAAAACGAATACTAACCTTACAAAATTATATACAAATTAATAATAATATAAACAAATTAAAAAAAAATCAAAGAAAACAAACGACAATTTCAATGAAATGGAAATAGATCTCCCTGAAAAAACTCAAGCGCTAGAAATGCTACGCAAAATGTATAAGTAATCAAATGTATTTAAAAAACAATGCGTAGTTTTCACGGTGTAAATTAAACATACCTTTATTCTTACAAATGTGGCCCGGTCAGATTTTCTCTTTTTTTGTTGTTTGATTAGCATTATTAATGACAGCCGGTAAATTAGGCTGCTGTCTCTTTAAGAGCGACTGCACGGACCCAGTATAGTCTACTCGTGCATTTTCCCTCTCAATTCTTTGAATTTACAAAAGACATTACTGACTGTTTACTTGCAAATACATACTTTGACAGATAGGTGTGTGTATTTAACTGCTCAAGCTCAATTAGATGGCAAACAGCAGGCAGCTGAGCTCTCACGCGCCCGAGCAGCGGCTTCATGTTCTGACACCAGTTGTCTTTGCTGTTAATTGCGCTTCAGCGGTTTAAAATCATCTGTTTTTAAACTGCAATACTTAACACATGCAACATGAGCGTAACCGCGACTGAGACAATAGACTGAGAATCTCAATATCTGGATGGAGAATATGGGAAAATTAATGTTTTTGAACAATCAAGCATGAAAACCTGACATGAAAAACAGCATCAAGACTGAAAAAGAGGCAGAATAGGTCCCTTTTAAATATATATGAAACGTATGAAATATTGTCTCAAACATGGCATTCAAGTAGATGTATTAGCATGATAAAACATAAATGCTTTAAATTCTTAAAACACCCCGATTCAGATTTCTCGATCATCTTCACTCGGCTGATATTGTCTGGCTGTATGATTTTGGTTGTTTCTCTCCGTCTTTCCTCTGAGGGAGGTGTTTATTTTATTTATTTATTGCTCTTTTTGCTTTGTCTCATGCTGAAGAATTGTGGATCCTTTTGAAATGCCTGAGAGACGGAGTGTGTGTGTGTGTGTGTGTGTGTGTGTGTGTGCGTGTGTGCGTGTGTGCGTGTGTGCGTGTGTGCGTGTGTGCGTGTGTGCGTGTGTGCGTGTGTGCGTGTGTGCGTGTGTGCGTGTGTGCGTGTGTGCGTGTGTGCGTGTGTGCGTGTGTGTGTGTGTATGTAGATGGAGAAACTTAAATAAATGCCTTTCAATTCACACAATCAGTGATTGATATTAAAATAAATGGTGTACTGAATTCTTGAAGACGTGTAGAAATGCACGTCACCCACTGAGGTTGTGTGTGTGTGAGTGTGATTGTCGCGGGGTCAATAGCGGTTTTAGATAGTTATTGATCCGTATGGCAGCAGCTCTTGTCGGAAGAGCCTCTATTTCAGCCGCCGCTGTAAATAATTCACTCGCTAACCTTCCCTGACCCTCCCAGACAAGATGAGAATGGCATACGTGTTCATATCTGTCACAATAAAGACAAATATAGAGCAGTCTCATAATAACAGATTGATACTGATTCACTTTCTCATCGTCTCCCTCGCACATTTGCCACCCAATATTGTGATGCGTTATTGAATTGTGTGTGAATTGTGTGTTGGCAGGCTCTTCAATCTGACTCTGAAGAAGCTGGTCATGCTGAAGGAGCTGGATAAAGATCTGACGTCCGTGGTCATCGCTGTCAAACTCCAGGTGATTTATTCCTTCACTCGTTCATTCTGCTTGAATTCAACATAAACTTAAATCGCCCCTGGTTATTAAGGGTGTGTTCTCACTGCATGTTTGGTTGGGTTAAAACGAACTCTCTGTTGCGCTTTTTCTTTCTGCTAGTGCAGTTCATTAGTGTGGAGACACTAAAAAGATGTCCAATCAAACTTAACTGATATATGAACGCTACATGGACCAGAGACATGCAAACGAACCCAGTAGCCACACACACACACTACATTGCCAAAAGTTTTGGGACGTCTGCCTTTATATGCACATGACCATCCCATCTGTAGGGTTTAATATGGAGTCAGCCCCCTCTGCAGCTATAACAGCTTCAGCTCTTCTGGGAAGGCTTTCCTCAAGGTTTAGGAGTGTGTTTATGGGGATTATTGACCATTCTTCTAGAAGAGCGTTTGTGAGGTCAGGCACTGATGTTGGACGAGAAGGCCTGGCTCTCAGTCTCCGCTCTAATTCATCCCAAAGCTGATCTATCGGGTTGAGCTCAGGACTCTGTGCAGGCCAGTCAAGTTCCTCCACACCAAACTCACTCATCCATGTCTTTATGGGCCGACACTTTGAGCACTGGAGTGCAGTCATGCTGGGACAGGAAGGGGCCGTCCCCAAACTGTTCCCACAATGTTGGGAGCAGGAAATTGTCCAAAATGTCTTGGTATGCTGAAGCATTAAGAGCTCCTTTCACTGGAACTAAGGGGCCAAGCCCATCCCCTGAAAAATAACCACATACCATAACCCCCCCTCCACCAAACTTTACACTTGGCACAATGCAGTCAGGCAAGAACCGTTCCTCTCCTGGCAACCGCCAAACCCAGACTCGTGATTGGTCACTCCAGAGAACACACCTCCACTGCTCTAGAGTCTAGCAGACCAGAACTAAATACGAACGAAGCGAACCGGATTACAAGTGTGAACACGTCCTTAAACCTGCATTCCTAGTCTTATTGTAAACAATTCCTAAGTGCACATCATCTGAAACGACATCAAAATAATATTAGCCATTAATATCACAGCCCACTTTTTGCGATCCAATCAAATCCTGATGGGTGAACTCAAGCCCCGCCCACCCACTGCACGTTCTCTCAAAATGACATCACATCATGGCAGTCAAATACCATTTTGTTTATAATCTCTCACTTTTGATCAAATATCTTTAACACTTATATATATTTTTTTTTTTTAAAGAAATGAATGCTTTTATTCAGCAAAGATGCATTAAATTGATCAAAAAGACATTTTATAATGTTTGATCAGATCAAATAAATGCTGTTCTTTTGAACTTTACACAAAAATATTAACTGTTTTCAACATTGATAATAATCATAAATATTCATATGTCACATGATGATGATTTCAGAAGGATCATGTGACACTGAAGACGTGAGTAATGATGATCAATTCAGCTTTGAACACAGGAATAAATTACACTTTACAATATATTCACATAGAAAAGTTATTATTAGTTGTAATATTTCAAAATGTAAAAAAAATCTGCTGCTCAATTTTACTGCTTTTACTGTATTTTTTCTTTTGAATAAAGAGCATAAATAACAACAGAGGTATTATTTTTTTAAAGGATTGCATTTTCTGCTCTATTATGTACATCCTAAAACGCTTTCCTGCTAATGATGTTTGTTCACCGTCTGTCTCTCTCTCTCTCTCTCTCTCTCTCTCTCTCTCTCTCTCTCTCTCTCTCTCTCTCTCTCTCTCTCTCTCTCTCTCTCTCTCTCTCTCTCTCTCTCAGGGCTCAAAGCGAATCCTTCGTTCCAATGAAATCCTGTTGCCATCGACCGGCCAAACGGAAACAGACCTGCAGCTCACCTTCTCCTTACAGGTGAGTGACCGAAATATCTGTCTAATCTAACCCGATCACATGCGTATCGCCCAAACCGCACACTCAGAACCGTGTCTGTCGCCTCTCAGTATCCTCACTTCCTGAAGCGAGACGCCAACAAGCTCCAGATCATGCTCCAGAGGAGGAAGAGGTACAAGAACAGAACCATCCTTGGCTACAAGACGCTCGCGCTCGGCCTCATCAACATGGCGGAGGTAAGCCGCGTCACCTCAGCTCTGGCTCTCATTGGTCGGTTTGCTAATGGATGTGCTAATGGAGGACTATTGGTGTTTTTTAGGTGATGCAGCACCCCACAGAGGGCGCTCAGGTTCTGGGTCTGCACAGTCAGCTGAAGGAAGTGTCCGTCCCGGTGGCCGAAATCAGAGTTTATTCTCTGTCCAGTCAGCCCATCGACCACGAGGGACCCAAAGCCAAGATGAACGGTGAGAGATGATGTAGCGATTAGGGGTCACGACGTAGAACACACTTCAAAATGGCGGCGGAAATTCCCCCAAGAGGAAGTGCTTAGGGACATTCACAAGTGGGTGTCTAAAAGTGGAGTGGAACACAGCACAGTTCTAACCCAAAACATACTGATTGCGTGCTTTCTCAGTGAGAGGTACAGGAGGTAGGGGTGTTGAACACTGGGTTCACAGTTCGGTTCGATTACGATTATCATGCCATTGATTCGGTTCAATTCGGTGCATTGACGGTTCACTGCATCCTCATGTATATAATTTTGTCAGTCAGTTATGAACTGAACCTTTAATTTGACCTGCTCGAAGAAAACACACTTCTTTAATGTATCAAACAAAACTCAAGTCAACAGGAGCATTAACAAATACACACAATACTAAAAGCCACTTCAGGAGGTGGTCTGGGTCTCTAAAGTCTAAAGTCTAAATGCATCTGGTTATTAAACCACACATGTACAGTTATGAGCTATATGTCATTTTATAGCCAGATATGACGGCTCTACCGCAGCACAGCACACAGACGAGTATCTCTTCATTACGCCAACGCACAAACGGCCGCAAAATTAACCCGAAAGTAGAGTCACAGGTGCTCAACATGCAATCATCTTCATTAAAAATAAAGAAACTGAAGGATCTGACCAGTGCTGTGTCCACTCGCTCATAATGCCGTCTTTGATTGTGAAATCAGCTGATGATTAATAAAACACAGCTCTGCTGTTTTCAGTGACGTGAACTCCATATAATCTGCATATAGTGCGGGAGCTGAAGATCAGATTTATATCCGTTTTTTGCACATATTTACGTGCCCAAGTGTACACACAGCATGTGTGTGTTCTCCAGGTCGCGCTTACCGGGTTGTTCATAAAAGCTGAAATGTGGTCAAATTTTAAAGTAGTTGGTGCATTTTTAATCACTCTCACTCACACTCCCGTCTGGCCTCCCTCTGCAGTGTATGCTACCGCCACATACACATGCGTGACAAAATAATTTTCTACGTGACGTCAGTAACATTGTAACTGGTTACGGTCTTACTGAACCGACACCGAAACGGTCTCGTCTGCATCGAGATGCATCGAAGAAACGATTCAATTTCGACAGCCCTAGTAGCGATTGACCAATCAGAATCAGGCGTTCCGGAGTCATGTGACTGTTTCTCATACGCACTGTTCTCCTCTTACTGTTGCGCTCAGATCGCTCTCCGGATATCGATAACTACTCTGAGGAAGAGGAGGAGAGCTACTCGTCTGAGCAGGAGGGCAGCGACGACCCCGTACATCATGTAGGTCAACTGTGTGTGTGTGTGTGTGTGTGTGTGTGTGTGTGTGTGTGTGTGTGTGTGTGTGTGTGTGTTTTGAAAACGTTTTTCTAAATTAAATTAATAATTTAATAAATTAATTTAAAAACTAAATTAATGTTAATTTTTTTTAAATAATAAATACATTTTAATAGATAAAATATAAAACATATATTTATATTTATATTAAATATATATTGAAATATTTGTAATATATTATTTTACATTTTAATAAATTCATTTTTTTTAAATAATTTACATGTAAAAATATATCATTTTAATAAATCATTTTTAGAAAACGCATTTCTAAATTAATTATTTAAAAAAATTAATTTAAAAACAAAATTAATAATTTTTTACATTTTTAATAAATAATAAACACACTTTAATAGATAAAATATAAAACATACATTTATATTTATATTAAATATATATTAAAATATTTTTAATATATTTTACATTTTAATAAATTATTTTTAAATAAATATTTGTAAATTAACATTTTTTAGTTTATTTTATTTTTTATTAATTATGCTTCCTTATTCCCGACTATATTGAAAACATTTCTTCTTTTTTGACATGTTTTTTTGTAGACTAATACAAAATCAGAATCACATAATTATTTGCATCAAAAGCATTCTGGATAATTGTGTGTGTGTGTGTGTGTGTGTGTGTGTGTGTGTGTGTGTGTGTTGTGTGTGAGTGTATTTGTGTGCGTGTGCGCGTTTGTGTGTTTGTGTGTGGCATTTAGTAGCACAGTTCATGAGATGAAGAAGGAATGATTGTGCACATACGATGAGCCGTTCAATGGGTTGTGTGTGTGTGTGTGTTTCAGTATCTAGATGATGAAGAGGACGAGGTGAGGAAGAAGAAACCCAGACGCAAACTTACTTCCAACGCCTCCATCACAAGAGTAAGACACACACACGATCACACACACACACACTGCATCTCTGCACTAATGAATATGAATGAGCGTGCCGAGCTCCAGTTCACACACCATTACCAGTAAAGACTGCACTTCTGGAGCATTTTATCCTCTTTTTTTAATAAAGTCACAGAAAACATCTCCTGGTGACATTCGGGGAGTAAACGGCTTCATTTCCATGAAATATTCCAAGATTTGTCTTAATAACATCTGACTTCGAGCGCAGTATTTTGTCTGAATTGTGTAATAAATATTTAAATCAGTTTCCTCTCTCTCTCGCTCCAGCAACCCAACATCAAGCAGAAGTTTGTGGCACTGCTGAAGAGGTTTAAGGTGTCAGATGAGGTAACGTCTCGCTCCTTCCGGCTCGATTAAACGCTGCTGAAATATGCCTGTGATCATTTCCTCTCAGCCACACCTCTGGCTTTTAGTCAGACACCTCTCCATTCTCACCACACCCTCTAAAACATGGATATCAAAATATGATGGTGTTGTATCTGCGCCTCTCTGCTGTCATGTGTGGTGTATTCCTGAGGCTAAAGGACCTGAATGAAAGCATGTGTTGCTGTGGCAGGTGGGGTTCGGTTTGGAGCACGTATCCCGTGAGCAGATCCAGGAGGTGGAAGAGGATCTGGACGAACTCTACGACAGTCTGGAGATGTACAACCCCAGCGACAGCGGCCCGGAGATGGAGGAGACGGACAGCATCCTCAGCACGCCCAAACCCAAACTGAGGTAACACACACACACACTCACTCACACACTCTCGCTTGCTCGCTCACTCACACACACTCACACACTTTTGCTCGCTCGCTCACACACACTCACTCACACACACACACACTCAGACATTTTTTTGTGAAATGTGGGGATATTCCATAGGTGTAATGGTTTTTATACCGTAAAAATCGTATTTTCTATCCCCTTACACTGTCTCTGCCCCTAAACTTACCCATCACACACACACACTCATACATTTACTCTCACTCACATACACACACTCACTCATATAGACACAAACATTTTCACACTCTCTCACACACTCAAACATACACACACACACTCACAAACACACACACAGACACACACACAAACACACACACATATTCTCCCTCCCTCCCTCCCTCCCTCGCTCACTCACATACAACATACACATACACGCTCTCTCTTCTTACACACACACACTAACAAACACACACTCACTCATATAGACACAAACATTTTCACACACTCAAACATACAGACACACACTCACAAACACTCATACAGACACACACTCACAAACACTCATACAGACACACACTCACAAACACTCATACAGACACACACTCACAAACACTCATACAGACACACACTCACAAACACTCATACAGACACACACACACACACACACACACATATTAGACACAAACATTTTCACACTCTCACTCACTCAAACATACAGACACACACTCATACAGACACACACACACACACACACACACACACACACATATTCTCCCTTCCTCCCTCGCTCGCTCACTGACATACAACATACACATACACGCACTCTCTTCTTACACACACACTAACAAACACACACACACTCATACAGACACACACACACACACATATTCTCCCTCCCTCGCTCACTCACATACAACATACACGCACTCTCTTCTTACACACACACTTACAACCACACAGAAACAAACACACAGAGTCTGTCTGTGGCTCCCTCTGCTGGTGACATCACAAACGTGCACACACACACACACACACACACACACACACACACACACACACACACACACACACACACACACACACACACACAGACTGTCTGTGGCGCCCTCTGCTGATCACACGTAACCTCCAGCTTTCTAACAACCATTTAAGAACCAAACGCTGCTGTTATTTAAACTCTGTAAGGCTTCAGTCAGCCAGTCAAGATGAGCGCAGATGAAGTGCTCATGGTCTTGAGTTAAAGCAGCCGGTTGCGTTTCTAAGACTTTTATACTCTTTGATCTTTGTGCGTCATGTAAAAAAGATCACAGACTGATGGTTTGGCTGTGGCATTAAATCATGAACACAGAAATGAGACGAGCAGCTTTGCCAGGGCTGTTAGAATTATACTATCTTTTTATCTATGTTTAACAAATCGTGTAACAAATCTCTCTCTCTCGCTCTCGCTCTCGCTCTCGCTCTCGCTCTCTCTCTCTCTCTCTCTCTCTCTCTCTCTCTCTCTCTCTCTCTCTCTCTCTCTGTCTCTTTCTGTCTCTGTGTGTGTGTTCCAGGCCGTTCTTTGAGGGAATGTCCCAGTCGAGCTCTCAGACAGAGATCGGGAGCTTGAACAGTAAAGGCAGTCTGAGCCGAGACGCCGTCAGCCCCGTGAGTAACACACACTCCAGTAACACACACACTCCTTTCTCTGCCACTAGCCTCAGCAAATGTCACTGCAAAATAGGGCTGGGCGATATGTTAATTTTTGGGGGGCGATAATCGCCTTCAAAAACATCGCGATATCCGATAATATCATCTACTCCGCACTGATCCCGCCCACTCCCCTGCACCACAAAATTTTCCAGGCATAAAATGGAGGACAACGCTTAATATCCAAGAAAAGATGTACATTAGTAATTTGGCAGTATTATGGATTTAAACCAAATGCAAATGGTGAACCAGTGGATCCAACAGAGGCTATCTGCAGGCTGTGCAAAAAAAAAAAGAAGAAGGAAAAAAACGAAAGAAAGTGAACCCTCCGCAGCCATATTCACGTAGGCTACACTATACCCAGCAGTAGCAGCCTCGTTTCCGCTCTGCAGCCGCTTCTCAAAGACGACGGATATGTGGTCGAGCGGCAATGACACATTAAATGTCAATTAGAGCTTAGATCGTGCTCAAAAAATCAAGCCCGACCCTACCGGAGCTTGTGCTCGTTGTGTCCGAGCCTTGCCCGGCCCGGCACATTAACTGTAATTATGAGAACGAGCATGTAATGAGCGAAGCGGACCGTTGTGACTCATGTTAAAACTAAAATTAACGAAATAAGCTGATAACATCCCTGTTTTTCCAGAACGACTGGAAATCAAATTTTGCTGCAATATTGTCCTGTTTAACACTGTGAAGCTGCTTTGAAACAATCGTCATTGTAAAAGAACTAGTATAATAAATAAAGCTGACTTGGCTTGACTCGGCTCAATAATCCGCAGGCGCGCGCTCATGAACCGCTAACCTGTAAAATAATTAAATCCAGCTCAGACATTTATCTGTAGCTCACTTTGTTGTAGCCATTAAACAATATTTGTCTTCTTTCTTTTTGCATATTATCTTTGAATAGGCCTATTATAATAGTATTTTTACATTTCATCTGATTATGATAAGTGCAAAGATGCGAGTGAGTCAGAAATGCTTTTGTTGGTTATATTTAGTTTAATATTAAGTTTTGTTTTGTAGAAAGCATTCTTTCGTTTTGTTTAAATTGTATCTTAATTTTAATAAAGGTTTCTTTGGCCAATTGCCTGGGTTTAATAAATAATATGTAAATGGAAGACATGTGTCGAAGTCGCCGGAGTGATCGCTTTAATTTCTAATGAACTGGAGCGCGTCTCATAAATAAACCGAAACGCAGCAGGCTACTTTTCTCACAGACATATGCGCATAGAAAGCTTAAAATGTCCACTTTTAAACGAAACCATTCGAAACGAAAATATTTAATTAAGCAAAGTGCAGTGTTGACGCGAGCAGCTCATGCGTTTCTGTTCAGAACTGCGCTCCATCACTGCACGAGCTGTGAGTTTAGCGCGCATTTTTACTTCACTTTAATATATTTTTATTTCATTTTTTATATTATAATAATTTTATTCTAACACCTTTATTTTATAGTATTTAAAATACAGGCCTATGGTTAGGTTTTATAGACATTTTCAACCGTTTAAGGTTGAGCTTTTTTTTTTTTTTTTTCGTTGAGCTATTTTTCCCCCCAAAATACTCTCTCGTTTTATTTTTAGCGTAAGTAGGTTATTTTAAATGTTTTCCAGGTTTCCATGTTTGATTAATGTTTGTATTATTAATAGGCTATTATATTTATAATTTAGCCTAATAGGAAATAATATTTTTAGAGCGTTTTAAAACATTTAGCCAAGCCAATGTGCTTCTCTTTGCGCGTGTATAATGAAAACACAACCAACGTCTTATCCATAATTCAATGTTTTGCTTTAACACATATAGGCTACTGTAGCTATGCATCAAAAACACTAAAAAGGTGAGTGTATGGTAAGTACTATTTATAATGTATTTGGCAACGCAATGTCCTGTGAGTTTATCAGTCGTCATTTTTATGATGTCGATTATCGTCTGATAACACTGACTGTTATCGATATCGACATATTTGCGAGACATCGTCGATATATGATAATATCGTCATATCGCCCAGCCCTACTGCAAAACAAAATGTCCAGATTTCCTGAGAACTCCCTAAAACTGAGGTGGACTGAGCGTCGTTTTGAAAGCTCGACACACATGGATGTAAAAAGAGTGCAAGCGTGACTGTGTGTATTAAACGGGAACAGAAGAGAGGAGTTTAACATCAGAACATTCATACGGTAACATGCATAACGCAGTCTCTCTCTCCTTTCTGTCACTCTTATATCAGTCTGAATGAACACAATCAATCCTTCAGCTCATCCATCCCTCGGGTCATTTTGACATGAAACTCGTCCCCCCCCCCCCCCCCCCTTTTTATATATATATATCTATATATATAAAAAATTGAGTGTTCATTGGAGTGGTCCAAGACCTTAGGACGTTTGTTGCTCTTGAGCTACAAACTGGATTGGAGGAGTTTATGGTTGTAATAACAAAAAGTAACAAATCCTTCCCTCGTGGGTCAATTTGACTCCCTTGGGAATGAATGGAATGTGAGGAATGCTTCAGCACACATAGAAAAACCCAATAAATGCTCAAAATTAAAACCAAAAATGCTTAAACTTTGCCAAATGTGCTATGATACTGAAGAGATAATCTCAAGAACTGACTTTAGAACCCAGCGGAAGGCCATCTAGTGGCAAGAGTCGTGAAATATCATGTTAAATTATTGATTTTTTCCAGAGGAGGTCTGCAGAGACTCCCAAATTGTAGTCTGAATGCCAGCCGAACTCAGCCCCGCCCACAACATCTGAGCTCGGGCGGTTCGGTCTGGACTCGATCCATAGAGGAGTAATTATGCCTGAACAGAAACTGACCAATGAGATCATCAGGGCGGGCTTTAGACGATGACGGACAGATGATGAACAGTACCGTAATCATCACGTCATCAAAGGGGCTTGGGTTATATTTGTTCAAATCCTAAACGGAGAGCTTGTTTGTATCTGCATTCACCTTCACTATTTCTCTCAGAAATGATGATCATGTTGGGTAAGTGCTCTGTGTATCATTAAAATCTTTTTTTTTTACAACACCGGCAAAGATCGTTTATTCCAGCGCGCGTGCTGACAGGGTTGACAAGTTTTTACAACAAAACCCGCCAACTACTACAAGAAGTCCTCGCTGCAGCCTGAAGCACGATGACGTACTGGATCAGATCCAACGCGTACTGGACGCGCATGCGCGGGGGTTTCATTCACAATTGGATGACGTCATACACGCATGCGCAGTAGAGTTTTGGGGACATCATCGAATGCACAGGAGAGTTTTGGGGACATCATCGAATGCACAGGAGAGTTTTGGGGACATCATCGAATGCACAGGAGAGTTTTGGGGACATCATCGAATGCACAGGAGAGTTTTGGGGACATCATCGAATGCACAGGAGAGTTTTGGGGACATCATCGAATGCACAGGAGAGTTTTGGGGACATCATCGAATGCACAGGAGAGTTTTGGGGACATCATCGAATGCACAGGAGAGTTTTGGGGACATCATCGAATGCACAGGAGAGTTTTGCTGGATAGATAAATACTCAAACCGCTCGCGCAAAAATAATGATTAATAACATGCTCATCAGGACACACGTTTTGCATTTTCCCTTGAATGTGTAGGCAACTGGTATATTAAGCTCTTTACAGATCGTGTTGCATTGTACCTTGAGGATTAAAATTACAGAGACAATTACTTGACTCATTTTTCCTTCCACTCAACAGCAAGATCAGAATATAAAATTGTAACTGTTATGCATGCATGTACAGCGAAACTATGTAATTTAGGCATCACATTTATGAAAAGATGATTTATTCATCCATAATTACTTAATACTATTTATCAGTAATACAACTACACAATAGAACATCATCTATATACAATATTGATCATACATGTCAAGACTAGCGCATACGCATTATAAATGAACCCAGAGATCGGTATGAATGACATTGCCATAACGATCCACCATCCAGTACGTATTGGATCTGATCCAGCAACGTCATCGTGCTACAGGCTGCAGCGAAGGGGTGTCTCAACTACTAGCCCAAAACAATAGCTTCTCTGGGGGTTCTCCGGGGGAAAAAATGGTGTTTGGGGGTAAAATGTGTGTTATTTTGGCAAGGTTGCTGCTAAAATTCACACTCATGGGTCTATATATCACATAAAAGTAGCTTCAACAAGCGGACATGGAAAACAACTCGCGAAAAAAAACGCAACAAGGTGCAGTTGAGCTCTGTTGACATTTGACAACTAACGTTATGCGTCGCTCCGTTGCTCTGATTGGTTGTCGGTCTGTCCAATCGAGGTCTTTCCTGGTTGAGTTGAAACGCCCCATAATCACAGCGCAATGGAGCAGCAGACTCATATTCTGACTAGAGTTGAGTATGACCACGGCAGGCTAACAAAATTGACCGATTTGAGCTGTTGAAATTCAACATTGTGGAGTTGAATTTAAGTTAAAAAATGTGCTTAAATTATATTATTTATTGATAAAAAATCTAGCAATTTAAAGGTAAATAAAATGTAAAAAATCGAAACAAAATTGCATTTAAAAAAGTTTATACAAAAGAAAGTCTTTTAAAGGCTGGTGGTAATCAAACAGTTGACGGCACATGTTGACTTCCATAGTAGGACAAAAAAAATACTATGGAGGTCAATGGCTTGGTTACATTTTTTAAAATACCTTCTTTTGTGTTCAACTGACGAATGGGCCAGTCATTTGGAGGATCTATCCCTTTAAGAAAATGTAACTGCCATAAATATTACTGGCCAAAAACAGGGAGTTATGACTAACATTTTAGATACCAGTGAAAAAAACCAAATTTTTCAGGTACAGAAATTGAAAGTACCATAATCAAATGTAAAATAACACTGCATAGTCTTCACTGTATCAATTAAACATAGATTAATTCTTATAAAATTTAAGAAGTCAAGAGCAGTGAGTGTTTTTAACATTAAGGACACAGACAGCAGCAGGAATATTAGGCTGCTGTCACTTTAAGAGCTGCACAAATCCAATATACCGATACGCATGCGTTTTCTTTCTGTTTGCGTTAATTTTGGACATAACCATATGTTTACTAGGATACTCGCCGAGACGGACATTTTTTGACAGCTCAGTTTTAGGCCCTGCTTGTGAGTGTTGAGTAGGTTTGTGTGTACGGTGTTTGTGATTGTAGTTCCTGTGTGTGTCCAGCAGGGGGAGCAGCCTCCGGCAGATAAACTCAAACACTCGCGCAGCCGTAACCTGGAAGAGCCGCTGTCTGAGACGGACACACTGGTGAGACACGAAATACACAGCCGCACCAGAAACATTTATATGTATACATACACTATATTGCCAAAATGATTGAAGTCAAGCGTGGTACTGTGATAGGAGGAAGTCCATTCATGTAATTTCCTCACTACTAAATATATTCCACAGTCAACATTTAGTGGTATTATAAAAAAGTGGAAGCAATTGGGAAACAACAGCAACTTTAATGCCACGTTAAATCACAGTGCGGGGTCAGCACATGCTGAGGGTCACATTGTGCTGAAGTTGCCAACTTTCTGCAGAGTCAATAGCTCAGACCTCCAAACTACATGTGGTCTTAAGATGAGCTCAAGATCAGTGTGTAGAGAGCTTCATGGAATGGGTTTCCATGGGTGAGCAGCTCATCCAAGCCTTACATCTCCAAGAGCAATGCAAAGCAGAGTACAGCAGCCGCCACTGGACTCTAGAGCAGTGAGACGTGTTCTCTGAGTGACCAATCACGCTTCTCTGCCTGGCAATCCCATGGACTGAATCTGGGTTTAGCGGTTGCCAGGAGAGAAACGGTTCTTGCCTGACTCCATTGTGCCAAGTGTAAAGTTTGGTGGAGGGGGGATTATGGTGTGGGGTTGGCCCCCTTAGTTCCAATAAAAGGAACTCTTAATGCTTCAGCATACCAAGACATTTTGGACAATTTTATGCTTCTAACTTTGTGGGAACAGTTTGGGGACGGCCCCTTCCTGCTCCAGCATGACTGCGCTCCAGTGCTCAAAGCGTCGGTCCATAAAGACATGGATGACGAGTTTGGTGAGGAGGAACTTGACTGGCCTGCACAGAGTCCTGAGCTCAACCCGATAGATCAGCTTTGGGATGAATTAGAGCGGAGACTGAGAGCCAGGCCTTCTCCTCCAACATCAGTGCCTGACCTCACAAACGCGCTTCTAGAAGAATGGTCAATAATCCCCATAAACACACTCCTAAACCTTGAGGAGAGCCTTCTCAGAAGAGCTGAAGCTGTTAGAGCTGCAGAGTGGGCTGACTCCATATTAAACCCTACAGATTAACAACGGGACGTCATTAAAGTTCATGTGCATGTAAAGGCAGACATCCGAAAATCTTTGGCAATAGAGTGTATATTTACATTATATATACATATATATATATATATATATATATATATATATATATATATATATATATATATATATATATATATATATATATATATATATATATATATATATATATATATATATATATATATATATATATATATAAATCAAACTAAATGTCATTTATTTTAAAGAAAGAAACACACAGTTGAGCGAAATTTATAAGAAGTCATGTTTACACACTGCCCAAATGTGTTGTGCTCACTTTCCTGCTTGAATTCTTTTGGTTATGATGTTTTAATGCTCTTGTGTTGAATGTGTGTGTGTAGGAGCTGAATGATCAGGAGTTGTTCACTGAAGTCGGCCCCTGTATAACAGTGTCTGTGGCGGAAAAACCACGAACACCCTTAAAAACCAGCAAGAGCGAGCTTCAGTCCATGCCGTCACCCAGGTCAGACCACCAACACACACACCTAGACCTCCACAGGAACGTCATGATGTGTGTCTGAAGCTTTACCAAGAGCTCACAGTCAGAAAACGCATAGAAACGATAGTGTGTGTGTTGTCATGTGTAATTGAAGCGTCATCCTCAATAAACCTGTCTCTTGCGCGATACCCCAAACTTTAGAATATTCAGATCTAATATGATTTCTGACCTTTAAAGGGGTACTTCAGCGCTGGGAAGATGAATCTGTATTTAAACTGGGTCATCAATGTAGTAGAAATGTGAAATTATTTTTGAATTTGGTGCTTTCTAGACTGAGAAAAGACAGAAAATGTATTTTTGTCTACAATGAAAGACCACAATTCCCAGAATGCTTCGCTGCCCTGTGAGTCCATTCCCAAAGCCACGCTACTGGATTACTGTGACTGAGTTGGAGAAGACACTACAATTAAAAACTGAACGTGTGTGTTCAATATAATGAGTGAGCGCGCGAGTCTCACAGCACTGAGCACTAACTGCAGGAGTGAAAATGAGCTGATGAGCTCTCGTGATGAGAGCTGAGGTAATCGCGACTACACTCGTGGCAT
Organism: Pseudorasbora parva; assembly: GCF_024679245.1. NCBI lineage: Eukaryota > Metazoa > Chordata > Actinopteri > Cypriniformes > Gobionidae > Pseudorasbora > Pseudorasbora parva. Next base: position 61,772,265 of record NC_090172.1, on the reverse strand, counting down.
ACATTCACAACGCGAGTTCAGTCTGCCGCGTTTCAGTTCATGCCTTTGCAAGCTTAACTTTCATAGAAATTAATTTGAGAAGTTAAAAGACTTGCCTTGCTCACCATAGCTCCGTTTAAATGAGTGCCTGTAGCTGCGAGCTGAGTGCTGTGAGTGTGATCTCCGTCCCCCACGCGCGAGTGTAAAACATGCGGAAATGGCTCCCTCTGCTGGCTGTAGTCTTTAGCCTTTAGCCAAACATTCCTCCTATGATGCAAATATCGTTAAAGGGTTACTTCAGTGATTAGCATATGGCTTTGTATCAGTAGAAACCCTGGAGTATATTCAAATTATTGTGCTTTCCCCTCTCATATCTCCCTGAGACGAGAGATTTATGCATTTTATTTCTAGAAAAATTCCTCCTATGATGCAAATTGACGATTTTTGCATCATAGGAGGAATGGTTGCCCAAAGGCTAAAGACTACAGCCAGCAGAGGGAGCCATTTCCGCATGTTTTGAACTCGCGCATGGGGGATGGGAGATAACACTCAGCTTGCAGGGAGAGCTCAGCTGGCAGGCACTCATTTAAACGGAGCTATGGTGTGCAATGTAAGTCTTTTAACTTCTCAAATTAATTTCTATGAAAGTTAAGCTTGTAAAGGCATGAACTGAAACGCGCCAGACTGAACTCGCGTTGTGAATGTATGCCGCGAGTGTAGTCGCGATTCCCTCAGCTCTCATCACTCGTGCAGTTAGTGCTCAGGGCTGTGACACTCGCGGTGACTCACTCATTATATTGAACAGACACGTTCAGTTTTTAATTGTAGTGTCTTCTCTAACTCAGTCACAGTAATGAAGTTGGTGGTGATGGGGAATGGCACAGGGCAGCGAAGCATT
>NC_090172.1:61683888-61766388 GCF_024679245.1 Pseudorasbora parva | reverse complement strand
ATTGAGCCCGGCCAATCATCAGCAGGTGTGTGTTTCCATGGAGACTAAAGCTCTGATTGCTTTTAATAACTCGAGGCGTTTCTCAATGTCAAGGAAGGATCCTCGGAAGCCAGAATCCGTCGAAGGACTGTTCGTTCATTAGATAAATATGCCATATCCAGGAAAGGATGCATACGAGTAGCCTTCACGCTCCTCGTGCTCTCAAATCACCCACAATCCTATGCGTGCAGCTTTGCTTTTCACTAACGTAATGACGCAATGACGTGCACTCGCTAGCCGGTTCCATTTACGTGTTTCCCGAATGCTAAAGAGGAGCTAGCCTAGCCTCTGATCAGTCCTTCCAAGGAAGCATCCTTGACATTGAAAAACTACTTCTGTGTGTGGCGTTTATCTGATGTGTGTGTGTGTGTGTGTGTGTGTGTGTGTGTGTGTCCGTTTCCTAGGCGACTTGGAAGAAGGCGTGGCTGTGAGTTTGGCCGTCCCCTCCACGTCTCCGCCCTCTCACGGGTCCCCCGCCAGTCTTAAAGAGATAGCCACGCCCCCCTCCTCTCCCTCCATTGGCGGAGGCCTGGCTGTGCAGGGGTGAGTGAATCGGGTTCGTGCAGATTTGGGGATTATTGAGGGAGTTGGTGCCGTCACGAGGTTTACGGATGACTCTGTAATCCCTGCCGGAGAAACCCGGTCATGCTGAATAAAGGTGGCCAAGCTGAGGCTGGTTTTGCTGATTGAAAGTGTCCTGCGAGCTCAGATGGAGAAGTCCAGGGAATCCACCTTTAAAACCAGATGGGACCAGTAAACCAGCTCCGCCTCCCTTTGGCCGGATGTTCCCACAGGGATTACTGGTGTTGTAATACTGCAACAAATATATTGCTCATGTTAGGTTCCTTATTGTCAAGTGTTACCTGGAGCAATTTAAAGGGTTAGTTCACCCAAAAATTAAAACTCTGTCATTAATTACTTACCCTCATGTCGTTCGACAAGATATTAGTGTTGAAATCCGATGGCTCAGAAAGGCCTTCATTGACACCAATGTTGAGAATATTTTATGTGCGCAAAAAACAACTAAATAACAACTTATAGCTTGATTGGCTGATTACAAAACAAAGATTTGAACCGTTATGAATCAGTGAATCGATTCATGATTCGGATCGCGTGTCAGACTCCAGAAGTCCCGTGACTTTGGCGATTCGAATCATGAATCGATTCACTGATTCATAACGGTTCGAATCTTTGTTTTGAGATCGGCCCATCACTATACAAGTCGTTATTTCGTTGTTTTTTTTAGCACAAAAACTATTCTGGTCTCTTCATAAATGATCGTAGAGCCGCTGTAGTGAGATGGGCTTTGTAACGACGTCTTTAGTGCCTTTATGGGTCTTGAGAGAGGAAATGACATTGGTGTCAATGAAGGCCTTTCTGAGCCATCGGATTTCAACACTAATATCTTCATCTGTGTGTGAAGATGAACGGAGTTCTAACGGGCGTCCAACGACATTAGGGTGAGGAATTAATGACTGAATTTATATTTTTGGGTGAACTAACCCTTTAACCATCGCTCCACACCTCTCAGTCTCTGTCTCTTCTGTAACGTGCTCCGCTCTGCTGTGTGTGTATTTTAGGAGTCCCAGTGTGTCTCACGGCGTGGACGCCATCGGTCTGCAGGTGGATTACTGGCTGGCGTCTCTGGCTGATAAGCGGCGCGAGGGCGAGCGGAGAGACACCGGCTGTAAGAACACCCTGAAAAGCGCCTTCTGGTCCCTGCAGGTCAGCCGGCTGCCAGGAGGCGGAGCCAGTGAGCCGCAGGCGCCCGTCAACACCATGGCCATGACGGTGGTCACCAAAGAGAAGAACAAGAAAGGTGAAGAACGGCCTGTGATGAAGCCAACGAGCTTTTTCAGAAGATCATGACTGCTCAGGGCCAGAGTGTTTGGCATATTACCGTTCAGTTTAGTATAAATTGTGCTTTGAGTTTTTGTTCATCATGCAACAGAGGTGCAGGCTAATGTGGATAACAGAACAAAATAAGGGAACATACTGAACATTTTTATTAAATATAAAATAAATAAAAGTAAATTGACCGATTGTATGGGTTTAATATTGACCTATTTAAAGTATGATCAATCAATCAATCAACTTTATTTATATAGCGCTTTTACAATCACGATTGCGTCAAAGCAGCTTCACAGTGTCAAACAGGATAATATTGCGACAAAATTACATTTGGCTGTACAGTCGTACTGGAGAAAACAGTGATGTTATCAGCTTATTTTAATGTATCATATAGCAACAATGTTGGCAGATCAGTATTATAGTTTATAGAATTAAATAAGACCTAATTCATACATTTTATTTGTATAATAAGTTGAATAACTTTAATCATATTTTTAGTGTCCCCAACTGAGCAAGCCAAGCCAAAGGCGACAGTGGCAAGGAACCAAAACTCCATCAGGGCATGATGGAGAAAAATAAACCTTGGGAGAAACCAGACTCAGTCGGGGTGCCAGTTCTCCTCTGGTCTATTAACACACCGTGTAAGATTATTATTCTGGCAACCTTACAGGCCAGAAATCATATTAGATCGGAATATTCAAATTTTCAGGGTATCACGGAAGAGACGGATTTATTTGGAAATAAATGATGGGATGGCGCGTCGATTACACAAGAGTATGAATACATGAAAGATCGGAATTATTGCGCCGGAGACGGGTTTTGAGCATGTCGTGCCAGTGAGGCAAATTCGGAGGAGACACCATTTGACACGGCTCAGCAGACACTCCAGGATGAGCTGGTCATGTCCAGGCAGGTCCACCATCCGATCCGGACAGGGCCCAGATCCGGGATAAACCTCGGGATAAACAGAGAGACAACATTAGCGTAGATGCCACTCTTTTTATGATGTAACGAGTACATCAGGTGTTATGGGAAGTGTTCCCGGTTCCGGCTGACCTAGTTAATGCAGCCTAACAATCAGTCAATTGATTTGAATAATGAAAGTTAAAAATGTTCTATGTGTATGCCATAGTAAAGAGATGTGTTTTCAGTCTAGATTTAAACTGACAGAGTATGACCTTTAAAAATTATTACATGTGTAGTATATATATATATATATATATATATAATTGGCTGCCATACATTTTAAAGGATCACATTAAAAATAAAATGGTAAAATAGAGCTCTTACTTAGGGATCTCATTAATTTAGAAAAACAGAGTAGATTTTTTTTTCTCAAGTGAATGCAATAAGCTTCCGTTTATTTCAACATTTACTAATACATTATTAAAATCGTGTTAACATTCGTTAATGCACTGAACTAACAAGAGCAAACCATGAACAGCTGGATTTATATTAGCTAATGTTAACAACAATGAACAAATACAGTAACAAATGCACCGCTCATGGTTATTTAATGTTAGTTAATATTTTAAGCAATGTTAACGAATGACCATTCTTCTAAAGTGTTACCAACAAAATGGGGGAGGAATAGTACTGATCCCAAACTTTTGAATTACAGTGTTCACTAAGGGTAACACTTTATTTTATGGTGCGTTCATACTTGTAGTTTGGTTCGTTTGGTCCGGACCAAAAAACAAAAACAAAACATAATAGTCCTGGTCCGCTTAGCGTTCGCACTGGCATTTTTAACAGCGAACCTAAAACTACCGAACCAAACCTGATTGGGCGGCTTATATGACGTAGGAGCTGCTTACTGAACATTCAAAACAACGCTGTGTGCGGATTAAACGCCATCATTTTATGCGTGTACATATGGCATTATTTTTACCTGCTGAGAACTCATGAAGAGCTCATAAAATGTTGAAAACACCTCCAGGATTTCCTCCGTTGTGCAGAAAAGAGACGGCAGTTCTGTCGTCTGCTAATAATGGGCAATAGGTCCTTTAATGAGAAGAACCAGGTGTGCTTTTTGTGCGTTTCTTCTAGCATTTTTGAAACATGCTCGTCGGACCAAATATTGATGAGGCTCTTCCTCGTCTACGTTTGCCCTCTAACGTTAAAGTTACTCATTTTGGATACACCGATCTTTCCGCGTCGTCAAATCAGCTGCATTATGCGTGGCATCTTGTGACAGTACGTCCGGTTTTTGGTCCGTTTACATGTCTTTGGTCCGTGTTGCGTTCATATATCAATCGAACCGCACCAGAGTTCGTTTGGAAGCGGACCGAGACCCATCTTTTTAGCGGTCTCGGTCCGCTTGTTTGGTGCGCACCAGGGTTCGGAGGGCAGCGTTCACATGTGTTCAAATGAACCGCACTAACAGAGCAATCGCACCAGGGTTCGTTTTAATCGAACCAAACATGACAAGTGTGAACACACCCTTAAGGTGATGTAGTTATACGTTACTACATGTACTGACTATAGCAATAACTATAGCAATAACAGGGTATTATTATGCATAATTACCCTAAACCAATCCCTAACCGTAAATCTATGGCATGTAGTTATTAATGTTCCTCAGTATTTATTTTATAAGTACAACAAAACTACATCACCTTAAAATAAAGTGTAACCTAAAAGAAAAATCGGTAACACTTTAGAAGAATGGTCATTAGTTAACATTATTTAATGTATTAACTTGCATTAAATAACCATGAGCAGTACATTTGTTACTGTATTTGTTCATTGTTGTTATGTAAGGGATAATGTGCACCCAGCCGGTTGTTATCGCAGAATAAACCCCGACAGTGTGATCAGGACCCCGACGCGAAGCGGAGCATGGCGCCAGCGTTAAGCATAGAAGTAGTACCGGTCAAGATAACTCGTAGTACCCGGATGAGCGGGGATTATCTGGAAATAACATACCGCTGGAATGTGCGATTGACCAATCAGAATCAAGTATTTCACAGAGCCGTGTAATAACATTAGATAATACAAATCCAGCTGTTCATGGTTTGCTCATGTTAGTTCAGTGCATTAACTAATGCTAACAAGATTTTAATAATGTATTAGTAAAATAAAACTTTCCTGTAGCTCAACCAGTAGAGCGTGGCGCTAGCACCGCCATGGTCATGGGGAAAGCATGAACTGACAATAATGTTTAAAAAAATGTGTACCTTGAATGCAATGTAAGTCGCTTTGGATAAAAGCGTCTGCCAAATGCATAAATGTAAATGTAAATACCGGTACATGCTTTATAAGTGCAGTTCATCATTAGTTCGTGTTAACTCATGACCATTATTCTAAAGTGTTACCGAAAAATCAATGCCACCCTATACATGCTTTATAAGTGCAGTTCATCATTAGTTCGTGTTAACTCATGACCATTATTCTAAAGTGTTACCGAAAAATCAATGCCACCCTATACTGCCTATAATGCCTTGCTCTCTGTTTTTTCCAGTTCCCACTATTTTCCTGGGAAAGAAGCCGAAAGAGAAGGAGATGGACTCTAAGAGTCAGGTCATCGAGGGCATCAGCCGCCTCATCTGCTCCGCCAAACAGCAGCAGACCATCCTGAAAGGTGCCAGACCCTCTGCACACACACCTAAAGGCCCTTTCACACCGGACGCGGAACGCAAAAGCAAAGCGAATATTTTGTATGCGACTATTTCGCGTCAAAACCATTCATGTCAGCGACACGAATTTGCAACGTTTCAGAGCTCCAATATTACAAAACATTCGCGGCGACCGCTGAGAAAACACGGGCACTTCATCATTCAGTGAAGACGAACTTTTCATTTTATTTAAAGGACCGAGAGGAAGGTTTTGGGTGCAGCCAGTCGTAAAGAACAGAGTCTGAAGGGGAGTAACGTTATGCTAATCTCGTACAGGAGATAACTTTATCATGGCCGATTCTGCACTTACTTTATTAAGTCTGTGGGATAATTTGAGGAGCTCGTCCCGAGACAGCAGCGCATCTGACGAGACTAACACACACTTCAGGAACCGACCGATCCGGAGATGAGGTTTCCAGTTCAGTCACAATGCAAACATTTAAGTGCCACGGACGTACTGATGAAAACATTCACTTTCCTTAATCGCGGACACAACGTTTAGAAAACAAATCAACGGTTTATAAAAGGATTGCTGTCTGTAAACACAGCTGCAGGTGCACAGCTTTAACTAGACCTACACACTGCAAAAAATGCTCTTCTTACTTAGTATTTTTGTCTTGTTTCTAGTCAAAATATCGAATTCTTATATTCAGAAACATTTACTATACAAGTAAAATTATTGTCTTGTTTGGGGGAAAAATTACTCAAAATGAAGAGAGTTTTTGCTTAAAATAAGATAAATAATCTGCCAATGGGGTAAGAAAAATAATCTTGTTTTCTTTTTGAATTAAGTTATTTTTTTTATTGAGTTATTATTTCCCAAATCAAGACAATTACTTTTGCTTGTCTAGTAAATACTTTTTATTTTAAGAATTTTAGATATTTTGACTAGAAACTAAACAAAAATACTAAGTTAAAAAATCATTTTTTTTGCAGTAAAGCTGTAATCTCTAGAGAAATGCCATACCTGGTTAATGTTGAGTGAATCGCTCGTGACATCAACTGGACATTTCGTCACCTTTGTTTCCTTGAATGTGATTGGTTGAATCCGTTTCTGTCGCCACTAGAGTAAAAAAAAAAAAAGTTTTTTCACCGCAGCACATTCACATTCGTTGTGGAAGCGCTCATTACACAAACAGCTGATCAAAAAATAAAACCATCCCGCAAATTATTTTCGGTCAAAATCGTGTCCAGTGTGAAAGGGCCTTTATTTTCAGCACAATGTGAAAAGTAATGCAGAAACCAAACGCTCTATCCCTCTTTTCTCAGTCACCATTGATGGAGGCGAGTGGAGCGACGTGAAGTTCTTCCAGTTGGCCGCTCAGTGGCCGACTCACGTCAAATATCTCCCGGTGGGATTGTTCAGCTACAGCAAACCAGCCTCATAGGACGGCCCACTAACCTAACCCCGCCTCTTCAGCCCCATTGCACACTGACCCCGCCTCTCTCAGAGCGCTGGCCAATCAGAGTCGAGACAGGACTCATGTGACAGTCTCTGGTGGGTGGGTAGGTGGAGTTGAAGACGTTCGCTTTGGCGGGTACCATAGACTTTTATCAGCGCTAGTCACTTTTATTTATCAAAGGTCCCAGAGCCACATACGGGGGGGCAAGCACAAAATTTGGATATATCACCTGACACAGCTTAAATCACATGACATCACTTCATCATTGGCTTCCCTTAACCACCGATCAATGCAGTTTAACCCTTAAAACACTGCAAAAAATGCTTTACTCACTCAGTATTTTTGTCTTGTTTCTTGTCAGAATATCTAAAAATTCTTACATTAAGAAACATTTACTAGACAAGTACAAATTATTGTCTTGTTTTGAGAAAAAATAACTCAAAATGAAGAGAGTTTTTGCTTAAAATATGCAAAATAATCTTCCAGTGGGGTGAGCAGAATAATGTTGTTTTCTGTTTGAATTAAGATTATTGTGCTTACCCCATTGGCAGATTATTTAGCTTATTTTAAGCAAAAACTCTCTTCATTTTGAGTTTTTTCCCCCAAAACAAGACAATTACTTTAGCTTGTCTAGTAAATACTTCTTGTTTTAAGAATTTTTAGGTGTTTGGACTAAAAACAAGACTAAAATACTAAATGTTTAGTATTATAAAGCATTTTCTGCAGTGTGAGATCTACCGTGGTAACAGTATTCACTGAAGTTACAGTTAGTCTTACTGTAATGATTTAAAACGAAACCTCAAACAGTGCGAGCAACAGTTGAATTTTGGTTACCATGGTAGTTTTTTGTAAACAAAGATTATTTAAAATTGTTGGTCTCACTTGAGGAAAAAAGCACCAATGAATATTACGAAATGCGCAAAACGCTAAGCTTGATTAGGAGGGCGGAGTTAAACGCCCAAACCACACCCAGTTATTGAGGGCGGGGCTACGAGGAGCCCATCAGCCAACCGTTGAGTTTTTACTAATCAACTTTTGCGTAATTCATTTTTTTGTGTTATTGACCTCTAACCTGCATGTCTTATACTACATCACCCATAATGCACTGGCACAGTTAACAAGTGTTATTTTAATGTTAGTTTAATAGTGCACCTGTGCACATACTGCGGCATTTTCTGTTCACTTTGGTGTACAGAAAGTTGACATAGGTCACATTGGTTAATCTCTATTAACTAGATTAAACAATTTCCATTTAGTTTTATATTCGTTTTTACACGTTTTATGCTTTTATGTGTCAGAAAGTGACCTTTTTAGCTTCAATATGTAGCTCATCTTAAGGGTTTATTTCTTTTCATAAACCATCTCCAAAGATCTCTGGCCAATCAGAATGTAAACGCGATAGAGCAGAAAGAGAAACGTTAATGTTGGACGAGGTTTGAGGTGAAAATGCCACCGGTCGCGATGTTAAAGAGTCGGGGTATTTGGCAGGATTTGGGAGGATGTCGTTTTATGGCTTTTTTTTGGCAGTTGTAAACTGGTTTGTGAAGAACTTCGCAGAGTTTTATCTTCGTCAGTTGTCAAACGCTATGCACTTAAACTCGCCTTCATTTCTTCATATCTTCGTCCAAAGCACAAGCAGCCGCTTCTTTTATGAAACACCCATCATGAATACTACCTTTACACACTGCAGTGATGATTTTTAACGTTTTATTTTGTAGTTTGTGTCCAGTACAAAAATCTAAATATTCTTAAATCAAGATACATTTACATGCAAACAAAAATGATTTAAGATATTAAGTGTGGTTTACCGATAGAAATTATACGAACTAATGCTTAAAGCGAGAGAAAAAATATCTGTCTATATCTGTAATTTTTAACGTATTAAGTCTTGTTCTCTAGAACATTTTGTGAGCTTGTTTAAAACAAGAAAAATATTGGACCATAATCTGTAAACTTGCTTAATTTTGAGACATTTTTCAGAAAACAAGACTTTAAAAAGATGAGAATTAAGTGAGTTTATACTTAAAACAAGAAAAAAAATCTTGTTTTTGGAAAAATGCATCTAAATTAAATAAGACTTTAAGTTATTAAGCCTTTTTTCAGTAAAAATGTGAAAATGTTGTGACTTTGTGCTTTAAAAGAAGCAATTTAAGATATCAAGTCTTGTTTTCCCATTTAAAAAAAATATCAAAATGAATGCTTAAAACAAGAAAAAGTATGGGACCATATCTGTAAACTTGTTTAATATTAATACATTTTTCACAAAATAAGACTTCCCGATAAAAACATTTTTATGCTTAAAACATATCTGTAAACTCAGTTAATTTTGATACATTTTTCTGAAAACAAGACTTACCTTAAAGGATTAGTTCACTTCAAATATTAAATATTTCCTGATATTTTACTCACCCCCGTCTCATTCAAGATGTTTGTCTTTCTTTCTTCAGTCGATAAAATAAATAAATTTTTTTGAGGAAAACATTACATATAATGGTTTTCAATGGCAACCAACGTTTGAATGTCCAAATCAACAAGACCCTATTCCTCTGCATTGATCTGGACCTTCAGCCGTTGGTTCCCATTGAAGTCCATTATATGGAGAAAAATCCTGGAATGTTTTCCTCAAAAAACTGAAGAAAGAAAGACATGAACATCTTGGATGAGACGGGGGTGAGCAAAATATCAGGAAAATGTTAATTTAGATGTAATCTAATCTTCTAAGTCAGTTTGCTTCTCAAATAAATGTATCTTGATTTATGAGTGTTTAGTAGTGGAAAAGACAAACATAAAAGAATACAAAAATACTACGATTTTTTTTTTAGCAGTGCAGCCATAAACTAAACAGCAGAACTGACCTCAGATCAGTACATTTTGAGCTACAACATCCCTTTATTTTCCAGCTGGAGCTTGTTAAATTACTGCTAATGGCAGCTTTTACTAAAGTAATGTGGTTTTATTTTGTCTAGATTTGTGAGATATTCGTGTGAGTGGTAGGTAATGCAAAACAAAACGTCACTGAAATGTGGTTTTAGAATAAAATCTAAATAAACAACAACAACAACAAAAATATCTATGGAATGATGTTGTGCCACAGTTAAGAAAGCAGTGTGTGTGTGTGTGTGTGTGTGTGTTTGTGGACAGTAGTGGTGGCTGGTTTGATTAGTCCGTGGTGTAAACTATACAGTACGTCCTTCACTTCCGTCACAAACTGCTGATGAAATATTAATACACAATGATTGTTACATCTCGCTAAACCTGTCAAGAGCATGTCCGAGTCATATTTCACCACGAAATCAGAAAAAAAGGACATTCGAAAATTTAGGAGCACTTAAGATTTTGCTATGAGACATGATTGATCTCATTTCCATGTCAGTAATGTCGTAAAAAGCGATAAATTATTAAAGTTTTCTTTGTTTTTAGGTGATTTATGACCTGACTCTATGTCTGGGATGAAAGTGTCAGTTTTTCTGTGGATAAAAGTATTAAGAACAACAAAGTATTAAAGTCAAGATGGGTCAATTAGATTTTTATTTGTTCCTGTTTCTTTTAGCAGTTGTTTTGAAGTGTGAGTGATTTATTTTTTATTTTTTTGTACATGAAATGCATCTCTGCTTTTTCTGCCCTAGAAGGTGGAATAAACCTAGACGTCTCTTTCTGTTAATGTTGGTTATAAATACTGCTCTACTGAACAAATATCCACATTTTAAGAACAGCAGATCAATTCTGAATGTTTTTCCAGTTTTTATATAGTTGTTTAAATAGCGTTTTTATTTTATCAATATCTTTGTGACCTTAAGTCCAGTTCTAAGGCTCGTAGGAAGACACTTGCAGTAATATTTCAGTCAGCGATGATATCTAGGGGGTTGAGTCTGTGATCAGTCCTTATTGGATCTGAAACGTTCATAAATAATTCGTTTAGAGGGTCAGCTTGTCCAGCAAAGCTTTAAGACCTTCTAGAAAGGAAAAAAACAAGAGTGTGTAAAGATAAAAACTAACGCTGGATTTTATTTCAAACTACTCAAATTGCCTGTAATGTTGTTACACTTGCTGTTCGTGTTTTAAGCTTGCATGATGAGCAAATGCACAAAAACTTGCAGCAACCTTCAAACAAGCTTTGTGGGATGAAAAAAAAAGTAACTATTTTGGAGCCCAAGTTCAAATTTTATATGGATACGTGTTTCTTGAACGGGAAGAAAAGAAGGGTCACTGCCAAAGTGTGTCAGCTGTTACATTTTGTGTTTGAATGTGATTTTGTAATGATTTTAAGTATTTACGGAGCAGTCCGGAAGGGGAACGGTCAAGTACTGAATTTTTCCAAATGATTCATTTCAAAATAAAAAGAGACTTTTCAACAGCTACTAATTATCGAACATGGACTGTCTGTTTTTCCGTGTGTTGTGCGTGTCCGATCTTTGCCCGTCCTCGTACCTCTGTGTGTACCTGTGTTGATTTGTCACGTGGAAAATCGACAAAATACATTAAGTGAATTCCAGCGTTCTGATTGGGCGACTAATTATCCCAAAAACCAGTCAGAATGGCGTCGTTCGTCCATTTCATCAGATACGTTTTGTCACACTGCAAAAAAATGCTTTTCTTACTTAGTATTTTTTGTCTTGTTTCTAGTCAAAATATCTAAAAATTCTTCCTTTAAGAAACATTTACTAGACAAGTACTAATTATTGTCTTGTTTTGGGAAGAGAGTTTTTCGCTTCAAATAAGCAAACTAATCTGCCAATGGGGTAAAACAAATAATGTTGTTTTCTGTTTAAATTAAGATCATTTTTCTTACCCCCATTGGCAGATTATTTATCTTATTTTAAGCAAAAACTCTCTTCATTTTGAGTTATTTTTTCCCAAAACAAGACAATTACTTCTGCTGGTCTAGTAAATACTTCTTGTTTTAAGAATTTTTAGATGTTTGGACTAGAAACAAGACAAAAATACTAAGTGAGAAAAGCATTTTTTGCTGTGTAATCTGTTTGAGAGATGACATGCCTGAAATCCTCAAGCTCCGGGTTCAATCGCAGATTTGGCCTTCTGTGTAAAGTAAATAATCCGGAAATATTTCGACGTTAAAGGCGTTGAATCCGAGCTTGTGGATGAGAGAAGTATTTTTGCACATGCGTTATTCTCTTTTAGCAGTCTTCAGCTCTTTGCCTTTTTGCCTTTAGACAAAAATGCTTGTACATATCCAAAGTGCTTGTAATATGAACTCATGTTCCTTTGTGTTATTTTTTTATTTGACATGTTTTGTAGTACTGCTTTTTCATAATTGAGTTGTCAATCAATAGATGTGTTATGGACAGTGAAAGTGTTACTTGTATTCTTTTTTTTTTTATTTAATAAACACACCTGATTTGTATATTCCCTTGTGTAGATTGTGGATTTTTTGGTAAGTGACAAAATAAGTGCAGATTAATGCAGTGTAACTATCTTCTGTCATTTGCATTGCTCTATGATGGATTAAAAACTTGGTAAGTTTAACACAGAATTATTTATATATTTATACATATATGGGTAAATAAAGTAGTGTTTAATAAAGAAACTTTACCAGCTAAATAACCACAGTATATTAAGACATTTATTTTGTATCAACTTTTATTAAATATTTAAATATGCATGAGCCACTATCTAGGCTACTTAAAAATGCACTAATTTGCATACATTTCCTGAAAAGAAATGTGAACATTGGATAAAGCCAAGTTCAGACTGGTTTTATTTTGTGGACATATTAGAGTCAAAGGTTTTTACACCCCATAAATCAGAAAATACACCATATTTCTAGGAACAACATAAATCGGTCTCTAAAATCAGTCGAGGGATTTATAAACAAACCCCTCACTAAAAACATTCAGAATATAGATATCATAATATAAAAGTGTACTTTTTTGTAAAAATTCAGACATGTTGTAATTGTCAAGTGCCTCAAAAATCTACGATGGTTTTGCCTGTAGAGTCTTACTAAAGATATTAATGCACAATATTTATCAACCTCTTACAATTATTAACATATTTTTCTGTGTAAAATCTGTATATTATAATTTTAGAACAAACCCCTCACCATAAATCTTCAGAATATAGATGGGAACAAAACTGTAAAATTTGGTGAATATAGGTGGTACTGAAGTGGAGGAACAAACTCATTTTTTAATTGTTTCATTGTTTTCTCCAAATATGCATTATAATTGAAATCTAAATGTGCTGTAAAAATGCACTAATTTGAATACATTTCCAGAAAAGTAATGTGAACATAATTTTTTTTTAAAGTCAAGTTCTTGTTAAATTTTGTGGACATATTAGAGTCAAAGTTTTTTATCACCCGATAAGTCAGAAAATACACCATATTTTTAGGAACATAAATCAGCCTAAAAAATAAGTCGAGTGATTTATGAACAAACCCCTCGCCATAAACCTTCAGAATATAGATGGGAACAAAACTGTAAGATTTGGTGTATATAGGTGGTACTGAAGCGGGGGAACAAACTCATTTTTAAAGGCTGTTTTATCAAAATATGTATTATGATTGATATCTACAGACACAACTAGATATTGAAATATGCACTAATTTGCATACATTTCCAGGAAAGTAATGTGAGGATTGAATAAAGCAAAGTTCTTATTTAATTTTGTGGACATATTAGAGTCGAAGTTTTTTTGCAGAGAGAATCTGTTTTCATCACCCGATAAGTCAGAAAATACACCATATTTTTAGGAACATAAATCAGTCTATAAAATCAGTCGAGTCATTTATGAACAAACCCCTCGCCATAAACCTTCAGAATATAGATGGGAACAAAACTGTAAGATTTGGAGCATGTAGGTGGTACTGAAGGAGGGGAGGAACAAACTCATTTTTAAAGGCTGTTTTATCAAAATATTATAATTGCAATCTGTCTGAATACACACTCAGAAAAAAGGTACAGTTCTGTCACTGGGGCGGTACCCTGAGGTACAAAAGTAAAAAGGTACATCTTTGTACTTTACTCACCCCTAAAAGTAACATATCTGTATTTTAAGACACTCTAAAAAAATGCTGGGTTAAAAACAACCCAAGATAGGTTGAAAATGGACTAACCCAGCAATTGGGTTGATTTAACCCAACGATTGATTTGATTTAAACCCACATTTGGGTTGTTTTAACCCAGCGGCTGGGTTAAATGCTGCTTAAGAAAACCAAATCGCTGGGTTAAAACAACCCAATTGCTGGGTTAGTCCAATTTCAACCGAACTTTGGTTGTTTTTAGTCCAGCATTTTTTAGAGTGATACATATTAGTACCTTTTTGGTTTTGTACCGCCCCAGTGACAGCAATGTACACTCTAAACAATACTGGGTTAAAAAACAACCTGATGGTGGATCAAATATGGACTAACCCAGAAACTGGATTGTTTTAACCCAGTGATTGGCTTGTCTTAAGCAAATATTTAACCCAACCACAGGGTTAAAACAACCCAATTGCTAGGTTAGTCCATATTTGACCCAATATTGGGTTAAAACAACCCAGCATTTTTTAGAGTGTATCCTTTTTTTTCTGACAGTGTAGGATCATTTTGAAGATTTGTTTTTTTTAAATACTATATTTCAGAAGAAGAAAAAAACACTTCTTATGTGCCCCATTTATGAATATTGCTATTCAGCCATTCGGCCTTCGCACGCACTCGCCCGCGCCCGCGCGCACACGCAGCGCTGTCCACGCCCGGTTTGGGGAGGGCGGTGTAGTGATGTCAGCGCGCAGGGGCTTTGGATTCTGGGAGCACAAACACACACACATCAGCCATTTTCAGCTTGCTGTGGTCATCCTCTCTCGCCTCAACACAAAGAGCCTCCGACTGTCGAGCTGAAAGGGCCGAAGGATGGACGAAGCGAAAGCGGGTCATCGCGCGCACGGGCGTTTGTTTTGCTGAGCGCGTCACAGACAAAAGCGCAGCGGACGCGCGTCTTCCACCCGATGCGCGACTCGTCGGATTCACGCCTGAAATCATTTTACTGGAGCGAGGCTGGCATTTTGGACGCGTCTGAATCCATAAAACAACATTAGAGGCACGCGCGAATTCAGCTGGACTCCAGAACAGCCCAAAAAGCGCATCTTTAAAGGTACGCCTTTAAAAACTAATGTGTCTAATGGGACATCCGTGCGCACAATAGGATGCTAAACTGCTTTCAGTGTGAATGGGGAAAGTTTAGCCTGATCTGCTAAAAACAATAGCTCATGTTTAATATGTGAATACTGCAAAATATGTTTGTGTGTGTGTATAAATAAATATTTCATTATCATTTGTTTACCGGAGGGTGCATGATGGATTTATGATGCATTTTGTGACTTTGCCCTCTTTGTCCAGACAGTGATGGTGCAAGGAATATTTCTGGGGTTATGAATCAAATATGCATTATTCATTCTCAAATTTTATTATATGAGAGTACAAGATGGAGGATGAGAGGCAGGTTAGCCCAGAGGATGGGGATAAGTGTTTGCTGATGCAGAACCTGTGTGTGTGTGTGCGTGTGTGTGTGTGTGTGTGTGTGTGTGCGTGCGTGTGTGTGTGTGGAGGCAGGGCCTGTGTTCGCTCGGAGATCAGGGTGTTGTAATGGTCTGGATTGGGAGAGGAAACACACACACACTGGTGTTGTTGTTGTCCTGCGGGTCACCTTGATGGGTTTGTCCCGGTTCCTCCAGCCAGATATCAGTCAGTCACAGCCGGGGTAAAGGCTCGTGGGGACCGGGATAATCGGTGTGTGATCCGATCGGTGTGTTTATTAGCGGAACATCTCGGGGTTTGCTGGACTCCGCTGTGGTGCTGCATTGCAGTCAGTAGGCGTGTTGAATGGCGGAGGGCGCCTCTGCTGGACGCAGGTGGAAATGCAGGAGGAATCGCCACAAATGATGGAGGTTATGTTTGAAAAGTAACATTACTGTATATTATATTATACTGTATATAAATATTACGTCCTATTACTGCTTTATGCAAACTTTCTATATGGGATATAAACAATCATTATATATATATATATATATATATATATATATATATATATATATTATATAATATGCGCGTGTGGAAATTTTGGAATATTTAAATTATTTTAATCATTTTAAAACTTGACATTTTTAATACCATTAACACTAAATGTTCTTAATGTTATTTATAAAATTGTTTACATATATATATATATATATATATATATATATATATATATATATATATATATATATATATATATATATATATATATATATATATAATGTGTATTTACACACATATTAAATAATATAAATGTGTATACATGTAAAAAAAAATTGCATATAATTAAAATACTTAAAAAATACCATTGAATGTTTTTTGTTATTATTTAATCTGTATAAAGATTAATAGATTTAAACTTTCTTCATACAGTATTATGCTTATGCTATTAGTTATGTTAATTACATACGCAAACGCTCTACACACGTTTCTTTTATTAATTGTTAATTGCATAAAAGTGTTGCTCAACCATTCATCTGTGCTGGCTCGCTGTATTCCTGATCTTGATCATATAATAATCAATGTTGTTGATAGAGGGAGCTGTGTTTATATCGTTTTTAAGAGACTGTAAATGCTCGTCGTCATGATTTAGCTCCATGATTTTAATCAAGAAATGCTTAAGCAGAGACAACATGTCTGTTTGTGTCTCCATGTTGAGTTTTAAAAACACTGACTCCGCTTTTGTGAGGGATTTCAAGGACACTTTAAAAGAAAGTCTTTCTGGAACTGAAAATGTCTTTCTTTAAAGCTTTTAGTTAGTGCACATGGTGGTCATGTTACCTTTTTAATGTCATGGATTTTGAGTATTATATTTAAGCCTGATGAAGGTCATGAGACCGAAACGTTTCTGATTTTTGCAAGTATTTATAGTGTGCAGGATTTCCTTTTGTTCGTTTTTTAAAGCCTTTAGTTAAAAAGCGTTACAAATAAATATGGTTTAACTTTCAAACTGTTTTAAACCCGTTCAGACTGACCTCAGAAACGTAAAGGGTGTTCAATTATTTGTGATATTATGTGCGATATTTACAGTATAATGTGCATTAACATATCTAATGTACTGGATGGAAAATTGATACCTAATTTTGAGGTTTGCGAAAGTTGACTTTCAACAGTGTTATTAAATTAATAATGTTTTAAAGCTTCAAGGAATGTTAGTGTCCAATAACAGCATGGGTCATTTACTGTAAATGTTTAAATAAGGGATTGAATATCCAATATCAGCCGTAATAAACTCATAATCTCTGGGATCAGTACAGATGTGCATCTCTAACGTGATAATATTAATCTCTCTCAGATGACACTGCTAGATATGAATTACCAGTGTTATTTTATTTTCCATACTATTATACTGTAATTAATGCTTTGAATTAGCTTTAATATTTACATTTTCAGTTATAATTTTTGGCAATTTATGGCAAACGTGTAATCACTGTATTCAGCACAAACTGTGCTCGATTATGACAAATCATAATTGTCTATTATTAATTCCGGTTATCACAGTGTACATTGAATGATGATGTTTTATACCATAGTTTGAAGCGACTGCATGCCATATTGTTATATCAAAATAAACACTAATTTATCACTAATAATAATCACACTTAAAAACTTGTATTGCTTTTCTACAGCATTAAGTCTCAATTGTCAAATATACATTAGCTTGTTTCTTTAAATAAAAATATGATATATAAAAAATTAAAGCATAAAATATAAAATTATATAAAATATATAAAAATAAACTATAATTAAAAAGATGGAGAAAAAATCCTTAAACAACCTTTGGAAAGAACAAAAACACTTCTCAAGCATACAGAATAATGTACGAATAATTTTTATATATATAATGTATGTATATGTTTGCATATATAATTAACATAATTAATAACATAAACAGCATAATGCATAACTTAAATGACATAAAATGTTGCAAAATGTTTCTTTACATTTCATTCTTCATTTATTACAAAAACTCATAATGGAAAAAAAAAAAATACAAATACAAAAGTACGCATGAATTTGATCAGTCTCAGAAGGAGAATCCCTCAATGTAATGATCACTGTAGTTCAGTAAACACTGAACTACAGTGTTTTTGATTCTGAGGAGTTGGGAATCAAGTAAATGAAATGATGTCTTTACACCTCTTCATTAATGATCTTTCCTTCTTCAGATCTGTTTTTCAGTTTTAATGAGCTATATAACTATACTGCGGTTCATATAATGGCTGGTTATTTCCTGGGTTAGTAAACCCTGATGAAGCTCTTGGGTTGCTCCGGTCCCTGTCGGAGCCGCTGTTATCGACGTGAGCGCAGATGTTTTTCGGCACAGGGCTTTTGGTCAGCGTGTGTGTGTGTGTGTGTGTGTGTGTTGTTTGGGTGTGAGCTGCAGAAAGGCAATGCTGTGATGATCCTGATGAGGATTTTAGAGCCTGAGTGTGTTATATTAGATTATATTAGGGATGCAACAATACATTTAGTCCACGGTTCAATACACACCTCGGTTTTTAACCACGGTTTTCGGTTCGTTTTTTTCTATTCTATTCTTAGGCGACAGGAACAGAAAAAGGTTGAGGGGATTTTTTTTTTATTGTAATACTCTTTCTTTAAACCTTACTTAAACTTAACTTTACTTTAAAAAAAACCCTCTTCTATATAAAGATTTACAGTGGCAGCTCAGTGATGTACAGTAGCATTTAAAGGTTTAGTTCACCCAAAAATGAAATGTCTGTCATTAACTCCTCACCCTAATGTCGTTCCTCACCCGTAAGACCTCCGTTCATCTTCACACACAGTTTAAGATATTTTATATTTAGTCTGAGAGCGTATGCAAGTGTATACACACTATACTGTCCATGTCCAGAAAGGGAATAAAAACATCATCACAGTAGTCCATATGGGACATCAGTGGGTTAATTAGAGTCTCTTGAAGCAGCGGAAATACATTTGGGTCCAAAAATATCAAAAACTACGACTTTATTCAGCATTGTCTGCTCTTCCGCGTTCCTCAAAAAAGATTCAAACGGTTCATGAATCAGTGAATCGATCAATGATTCGGATCGCGTGTCGAACTGCCAAACTGCAGAAATCACGTGACATTGCCGATTGGCTAAACATAAACTGTGTGTGAAGATGAGCTGAGGTCTTACGGGTGAGGAACGACATTAGGGGGAGGAGTTAATGACATACATCTCATTTTTGGGTGAACTAACCCTTTAAGTATGAAATTGAATGAATAAATGTAGGCTAAAATGAAAACTACATAGCCTAGTCCTCAATATGCAATGTACATTGATTAAAAGCTACTGTATTATTACTTTATTCAAGAGCAGTGAGTGATTTTCTCTGTTTTTAATTGTTTTATTAACATAATTTTAGAGTGAGCTGTCCCTTTAAGGACAAGTGTTCTCGACCCGCTCGCATCTCATATTCAGACATGCAATTTTACTTTCATTTTAGACACAACCGACTGTGTTTATATATGTTATCCTTGTGTGTGTTTGACAGTATTAGCGCAGTAAGACTTAGTCCAGTAATCGTGTGTGTTTGACAGACTTTAGTGCGCTCGCTCGGCGAATGTAAAGCACGAAGGAAATGTTTAGCCAGCACGGCTTTAAAACGCGGCTAACACCCGCTAACTTTAGAGCATATGATTGGATATTTGCTCATATCTGCGCGTAGACTCACAGGCTCACTCAAACAGAGCCGAAATAAACTGAGAGAAATATTTAAAACGAACAGAAATCGAAATAATTAATTAAATGCAAAACCGGGAAAAAAAATTCACCGGCGCGTATTAAACCGTGAATGCCGTACCGAACGGTTCAATATTATAATGAGTATTGTGGCATCCCTAGATTGTATGCTGCTTATAAACACCACATCCACCCGTTGTGTGTCCCGTCAGCGAGCGGCCTGTCCCGCGGGTGATGTCCACGATGGTGTACCCTCGAGAGGAAGCCCTGGAGCGGCTCACGCAGGACGAGATCGTGCTGAACACTAAAGCGGTGATGCAGGGTCTGGAGACGCTCCGCGGGGAACACGCTCAGATCCTCAACTCCATCCTGGACTGCGCTCAGCCGGCCGGCGCTCAGGAGAAATCCAGCCTGCTCCGCAAGAGCCTGGAGGACATCGAGCTGGGGCTGGGAGAGGCACAGGTACCGCAATAATACACGCCTGGGGCTCTTAAAGGGATACTTCACCACTTATTCATATTAAACTATGTTATTCCCTTAACTAAGACGAGTTGACACACACCTCTCTCTCGTCTCAGTGTGTGCTCTTAATCTCTGACGCGCGGTGACGATCTGATAGCGTTTAGCTTAGCCCACTAAGCCCAGTTCATTCACTATGGTACCAAACAGAGATCAAGTTAGAAGCGACCAAACACCTCCACGTTTCCCTATTTAAATACAGTTACACCAATAGCTGAACGATCAAGTGTGATGACATAAAATAAAACGTGGTGCTTTTCTAAGCGGATTAAAAAGGAGAATATAATGTGTGGCGGAATAGCACTTCTGAGAGTACTTCGACTCGGCGCAGTAAAAAGATTTTCAGCTGGGACTTTTTACTGCGCCGAGTCAAAGTGCTATTGTGTTATGAAGTGTGTTGTCAGCTGTGTGTGCTATGAAGTGTGTTGTCCTCTGCGTGGTCTCCTCAGGTGATCATCGCTCTGTCGGGTCACCTGAGCGCCGTGGAGTCGGAGAAGCAGAAGCTGCGAGCTCAGGTGCGCCGGCTCTGCCAGGAGAACCAGTGGCTGCGGGACGAGCTGGCCAGCACCCAGCACAAACTGCAGAAGAGCGAGCAGAGCGTGGCACAACTGGAGGAGGAGAAGAAACACCTGGAGTTCATGAACCAGATCCGCAAGCTGGACGAGGACACCTCGCCCTCGGAGGAGAAGGCCGGAGAGAAGGAGAAGGACAGTCTGGACGATCTCTTTCCGAACGATGACGACCAGGGACCAGGTGAGAGCAAATCATGCTTCTTCCAGAATGTGTGATAGTCTGGTTAAAGGGATAGTTCACCCAAAAATGAGTGTGATGTTTATCTGCTGACCCCCAGTGTGTCCAACATGTCGGTGTGTTTGTTTCTTCAGGAGAACACAAATAAAGATTTTTAACTCAACTGTCGCTGTGTGCCAGTCATATAATGGTGTGAATGGGTAACAATTGTATGAGAGCAAAACAAACAAACCAAAAAACATGCTTGGAGAACGCGCACAAAAACCCTGCTGCTCCTGACGACACACTGATGTCTTAAGACACGAACAGATCAGTTTCTGTGAGAAGCACAACAGTATTTTTTTTTTTTACCTCATATCCAGACGAATCTCATCTAGTGTTCCCATCGGCTATTACTTCCGTCTGATAAGGTCAAACTGGCGTGCTCATAGATATATATTATGTTATGTAGATGCCTCATTCGACCGATCCGCAATGGCACTAATGAGTAATCTATCTATCTCTATATATATATGATTGCACCAGCTTGACCATATCAGACGGAAGTAATAGATGAATTACTGAAGAAACAAACACATCTACACGCTGAATGCACTGGGGGTAAGCAGATAAACATCTAATTTTCATTTTTGGGTGAACTATCCCTTTAAACTAGTAACTGAGTTATGGTCTGGCAAAGCTTCATAGACAAATCATTTCCAAAGGGGCGTCACCAACAGGCGATGACGATTGCAGAGCAATGGAGAAACATCTGAGACTGACAGCAATTCTCTGTTTGTGATTTCGAGGAAGAAGTTGCAATGGCTTCTGACGACTTTTGCCGTTGTTGTAAAAGAAATATGATAATAGCTGATAATAGTGTCCACCGCCGCTCCATCAACATTTGTGCCAAATTTGGGAAACCTAAAAGCATCTCAGACCGACTGAAACATCTCGGATTGACGGTCTAACAGAAAACATCGAGCTCTGATCGCATTCGCCCCGCTGTAAGGCATTTGTTTCGCGATTAGAACGCGATTTGCAATATTTTGAAAAGAAAATAATATTCAGGAGTCTTTGGAAAATTGTCTCAAACTTTATTCCAATTCAGTCATTTCAGATGTGTTAGAACGTTTTCAGATGTGTGTGTGTGTGTGTGTGTGTGTGTGTGTGTGTGTGTGTTAGCACATGATCGCACTCCCCATCCTCCTCATCACAGTAGCCGGTGTAATCCACATCTGAGCCGAGTGTTGTTCTTTGCTCGGGTTTTAACGAAAAGGAAAAGTTTAAACGGCTTAAAACAGACGCGATCGCTGATTAGAGCGAGTGATGTTCCGCGGCGGCATCATCTTAGTAATGTACAAAATCTGCTTCACCGTCGCTGCGCTGTCGTCATCGTGTAAAGCCCCGACATGTCTGATTGGTGCCGCGATTTCGACGGATTAGAAATGGGCATGAATGAGCTCTTTGCCAGACTACTTACAGAGCAAATCTAAATTTGCCGGAATTTGTCTGGGTTTTCCCAGGCAAGGTGTGTGACCCTTACACACGACATTAACCTCTCGCTTTGACCCCGTCTCTCCAGCTCAGCCCAGCGGGGAAGTGGCGGCACAGCAGGGAGGGTACGAGATCCCGGCCCGCCTCCGAACCCTCCACAACCTGGTGATCCAGTACGCCTCTCAGGGCCGCTACGAGGTGGCCGTCCCTCTCTGCAAACAGGCCCTGGAGGACCTGGAGAAAACCTCCGGACACGACCACCCGGACGTGGCCACCATGCTCAACATCCTCGCCCTAGTGTACAGGTCAGTGCAGCTCGCCATTGGATGACCTCACTATTTCGGTCAACGATTTCCACTCTCCAAAACTCAGAAAATATATAGTGTGTAGCAAGGCAAGTTTACTTATAGAGCACATTTCATTAACAATGGCAATTCAAAGTGCTTTAGATAGAAATGAATTAAAATAGTGCTAACATATGCATAAGAAATAAGAATACCATTCAGTAAATGCACAGCTGAACAGATGTGTTTTGAGTCTGGATTTGAATGTGGCTAATGTTGAGCACATCTGATCTGTTCAGGAAGCTGGTTCAGCTGCGGCTGGCGTAATAGCTGAAAGCAGACTCTCCTTGCTTTGAGTGAACTCTTGGTATTTCTAACTGATTTGATCCTGCTGATCTGAGTGATCTGTCGGGTTTGTGTTTAATCAGCATATCTGCGATGCATTGAGGTCGGTCACATGACTTCCCGTGTGTTCCTCCAGGGATCAGAATAAGTATAAAGAGGCGGCTCACCTGCTGAACGACGCTCTGGCCATCAGAGAGAAAACTCTGGGTAAAGATCACCCGGCCGTGGCCGCCACGCTCAACAACCTCGCCGTGCTGTACGGCAAACGCGGAAAACACAAGGAGGCCGAGCCGCTGTGCAAGAGGGCGCTGGAGATCCGCGAGAAGGTGCAGAAAACATTTGATTATAACATGATGCTCTAGTCTAGCCAGGATTGTTATTTTCATCTATGTGTGTGTTAGGACTGCGATATTGAAGAAAAATGCGGGGTCCCCAGAAAATTTCAGGGAATAAAAAGACCACAAAAATGGATAAACCGTTTCATTTTCAAAATATTTCTCTCCTTTCTAGCCATAAACATGCGTTCCAGAATTGTATATGTTTGTCTTGTACCTTTTATAGTGAGTTTTTCTCCCTTTATCTCACTCATTCTTAACGCGGTATGAAAGCTTGTTTAAGCAATTATTGTGAAAGTTGCTTATACAAGTAATTTTTAATTGAAAATGTTCTTCAGGTTCCTACATCCAACATTAAATAAAGCCAGCTTAAGTTTGGAAACAATGTTATGTTTATAATGTCACACTTACTGTAACGGATTCACAGAGGCAGGATTCAAAAGCAAGTAATTCAGTTTATTTGACGGATAGTGTCACAGAAGTCAAAACTCAGAACAGTGAAGAAGTCCGGATAAGACAGAGCAGTGAGAGAGGCTCTGTTGGCGATACGGGCAGGCTGTGAGCAGCTGTGACTCGGGAGGTCGGTACAGGTAATCCGGGAAGGGATCCAGCGTTTCACGGAAGGGGGAAACGACAACCAACACGGAGACACAAGGGGAAACATCCAACAACGCTCTGACAAAGACAAGAGAGAAACAGAGAGACTAAATAGGGTGAAGGTGATGAGTTGCAGCTGGTGCAGGTGATCAGCCACAGGTGCGTGATGAGCCAATCCCAGGCTCCGCCCTCACCTACATTCAACACGCACCCAAGAGTGAGACAGGGAATCCATGAACCGTGACAGTACCCCTCCCCCTAGGAGCGTCCCCTGACGCTCCCAGCCGACCTTACCTGTTGATTGTAATCATCAATAAGGGAGTGATCCAGAATGTCCCTAGCAGGAACCCAACTTCTCTCCTCCGGACCGTAACCTTCCCAGTCCACCAAGTACTGGAAACCGCGTCCCCTCCGTCTAGAATCCAGAATGCGATTAACCGAATAAGTTGGTTCCCCATCTACGAGTCGCGGCGGTGGGGGAACCGGGACTGGCGGATTAAGGTGGGAGTGAAAAACAGGTTTGATTTTGGATACATGGAAGGCGGGATGAATCCTCCTGTACGCCGGAGGGAGTTTGAGGCGGACTGTCACCGGACTAATGATCTTGGTGACAGTGAACGGGCCGATAAATTTGGGAGCAAGTTTATTAGATACGGAGCGGAGAGGAATGTTCTTGGTAGAAAGCCACACTTTTTGACCGACGACGTAAACGGGAGGCTTAGACCGGTGGCGATCGGCTTTAGCCTTGGTGCGCGCTCCCACCTGGAGCAGAGTCTCACGGGCTCTGGTCCATGTGCGATGACACCTCTGGATAAAGGCGTGAACAGAGGGGACCGCGACCTCGGAATCCAGACTAGGAAAAATAGGTGGCTGGTAACCTACACTACACTCAAATGGCGAAAGGCCCGTAGATGACACTGGTAAAGAGTTATGAGCGTACTCAACCATAGAGAGTTGCTGGCTCCAGGATGAAGGATTCTTGGATACCAAACATCGCAACACTCTTTCCAGATCCTGATTGGCTCTCTCGGTCTGACCGTTGCTTTGGGGGTGATAACCCGAAGACAGACTAACCGTGGCTCCTAGTAATTTACAAAACTCCTGCCAAAATTTGGACACAAATTGGGAACCTCTGTCGGAGACCACGTCCATCGGGAGGCCATGTAACCGAAAGACGTGGTCTACTACAGATACCGCTGTCTCCTTGGCTGAGGGTAATTTGGGCAAGGGAATGAAATGTGCTGCCTTCGAGAATCGGTCCACGACGGTCAAAACGACCGTCTTGCCCTGGGAGGGCGGGAGGGCGGTAACAAAATCTAGAGCGATGTGGGACCAGGGTCTCGAAGGAACAGACAGCGGCTGAAGTAACCCCTGGGGAGGTTGGTTAGATGTCTTACCAACCGCACAGACCGAGCAAGCCAAAACGAAACTGCGAATGTCGCGAGCCATAAGTGGCCACCAAAATCGTTGCTTTATTAAACTGCCAGTGCGGTTTACCCCTGGATGACAGGCAATGTTGGAGCAGTGACCCCATTTGAGGACCTCGGATCTTAACCCCTCCGGAACGAACAAACAACTCGGTGGGCCGCCGGGCGGGGGCGTTACCCCTTCTAAGGCCACTTTGACCTTCGATTCGATCTCCCATGTGAGTGTAGAGATAACTATCTTCTCTGGCAAAATACACTCGGGAGTAACCGGGCGTTCGGAAGCATCAAAAATACGAGATAAAGAGTCGGGTTTGATGTTTTTAGACCCGGGGCGGTACGAGAGAACAAAGTCAAAACGTCCGAAAAAAAGTGCCCACCAAGCCTGCCTGGAGTTGAGTCTTTTAGCAGATCTAATATATTCAAGGTTCTTATGATCCGTCCATACAATAAAAGGTACCCCCGACCCTTCAAGCCAATGACGCCACTCCTCCAACGCTAACTTGACGGCCAACAACTCTCTGTTACCAATGTCATAATTGCGTTCGGCAGGAGAAAGACGATGGGAGAAAAACGCGCACGGGTGCATCTTGTCATCTGAGGGAGAGCGCTGTGAAAGAACCGCTCCTACCCCCACCTCTGACGCGTCGACCTCTACCACGAACTGACGTGTGGGATCAGGGGCGACTAAGATGGGAGCCGAAACAAAGCGGCTTTTCAGTTTGGCGAATACAGCCTCGGCTGTATCGGACCACCTGAACGTCATTCGGGGAGAGGTCAAGGCAGTCAGAGGTGCGGCTAGTTGGCTGAAATTGCGAATAAAACGCCGATAGAAATTGGCGAACCCCAGAAACCTCTGTAGGGCCTTACGGGAATCTGGACTTGGCCAATCCATCACAGCCTTAACCTTGTCGGGATCCATGCGCATTCCCTCCGATGACACGATGTACCCTAAAAAAGGAACAGACTGTGCATGAAAAGCGCATTTCTCCGCCTTGACAAAAAGCCCATTCTCTAGCAACCTCTGAAGCACTCGTCTGACGTGTCGAACATGTTCCTGGAGAGACGAAGAAAAAATCAAAATGTCATCCAGGTAGACATATATGAATTGGTCGACCATGTCTCTCAACACATCATTGACGAGTGCCTGGAAAACCGCTGGGGAGTTGGAAAGGCCGAAAGGCATGACCAAGTATTCAAAATGCCCCCTGGGGGTGTTAAATGCGGTTTTCCATTCATCCCCCTCCCTGATGCGAACCAAATGATAAGCGTTACGTAAGTCCAACTTCGTGAAGACGGATGCTCCCTGTAACCTCTCGAAAGCTGAAGACATCAACGGCAAAGGATAGGTATTCTTTACCGTGATGTTATTCAGCCCTCGGTAATCAATGCAAGGTCGCAGAGAACCATCCTTCTTCCCCACGAAGAAGAACCCCGCCCCCGCTGGAGAAGAGGAAGGGCGGATGAATTTGGAGGCTAGAGAATCAGAAATATATTTCTCCATGGCCTCCCTCTCTGGAATAGAAAGAGAGTATAGTTTGCCCTTAGGCGGAGACTTACCTGGGAGTAAATCTATAGCACAGTCATAGGGACGATGCGGAGGGAGAGAAGCAGCTCGGGACTTACTGAACACTTCCTTCAGGTCGAGGTACTCCGGAGGCACGTTAGACAGATTCACCGTCTCACTCTGAAAAACAGAACGAGAAACAGACGAACAAGCAGACACCAAACAAGACTCATAACATTTATCACTCCACGCAGACACAGAGTTTTGTCCCCAGTCAACCCTTGGATTGTGTAACTCCAGCCAAGGGTGACCGAGGACAACGGGAGCCAAAGGGGAGTCCAGGATGAAAAATGAAATGCGTTCTGTGTGGTTGCCGGAAGTGATCAGTGTAAGTGGTTCAGTGGTGAATGAAATGTCAGGGAGAACTTGTCCGTTGAGTGCGTTGACAGAAATGGTGTTCTTGAGTGCAATGGTGGGTATGTTAAGTTTGTGAGCAAGGGCAGAGTCAATGAAGTTACCTTCCGCTCCCGAGTCGAGGAGGGCGAGGCTGGAATAATCCTGAGCTGCCCACAGCAATCTCACCGGGAGGAGAGTGGAGGATGAGGTCTTTTCCACGGAGATCCCGCCCGACAGTAGCCTTCCTTTTACCGCCGGGCGTGGTCTTTTACCGGGCAGGAGTCTAGCAGGTGTCCGTTCCCGCCGCAGTACAGGCAAAGACCACGGGATCTCCGTCTCGCCTTCTCCTCCCGGGAGAGCCGAGCTCGACCCACCTGCATGGGCTCCGGGTCGAAGGTGTAGCTGACCGCATCCGTAGCGCTGGCCTGAGGGCATTCGACACTCCCATGCTGAGGCTCCATCCTGGACCTCAGCCGACTCAGACGAGCGTCCACCCTCAAAGCAAGATCAATGAGACCGTCAATCTTCTCCGGAAGGTCGATGGCGAATATCTCCTTCTGGATGCGGTCAGCCAGCCCATGCAGGAACATGTCCCACTGTGCCTCCTCGTTCCACTTGCATTCGGCGGCCAGGGTGCGGAACTCGATGGAATAATCCGAGACCGAGCGGTTACCTTGGCGGAGCTCTGCGAGTTGACGTGCCGCTTCTCTTCCGGTCACCGCTCGGTCAAACACCCTTCTCATCTCTGCCGCCAGCGTCTGGAACGAGGAGCAGCAAGGATGTTGGTTCTCCCACACCGCCGTTCCCCAAAGTGCGGCTCGTCCGGAGAGCAGGGTGAGGACGAATGCCACCTTGGATCTTTCCGTGTTGAAAGTCTGCGGTTGAAGAGCGAAAAACAAGGAACACTTGGTAAGGAAGGCTCTGCAATAATTGCTCTCACCGGCATAACTCTCGGGGGTAGGCAGACGTGGTTCCGGTTGCCGCGATGCAGATGGTGTGTGGGGAATCGGCAGTGGGTCGGGCACAGTGGGACCGACGAGTTGTTGCATCTGTTGGGTCAGCTCGGCCACCCGTGCCACCAAGGTGTGTACTGCCTGTCCTGTGGCAGTTAAGTTCGCCTCCTGCTGGTCCAGTCTCTCGTTGCTGCTGGTCAGTAGGGCGTTGATACTCGCTGAATCCATGGTAGGTCAGAGCGTTCTGTAACGGATTCACAGAGGCAGGATTCAAAAGCAAGTAATTCAGTTTATTTGACGGATAGTGTCACAGAAGTCAAAACTCAGAACAGTGAAGAAGTCCGGATAAGACAGAGCAGTGAGAGAGGCTCTGTTGGCGATACGGGCAGGCTGTGAGCAGCTGTGACTCGGGAGGTCGGTACAGGTAATCCGGGAAGGGATCCAGCGTTTCACGGAAGGGGGAAACGACAACCAACACGGAGACACAAGGGGAAACATCCAACAACGCTCTGACAAAGACAAGAGAGAAACAGAGAGACTAAATAGGGTGAAGGTGATGAGTTGCAGCTGGTGCAGGTGATCAGCCACAGGTGCGTGATGAGCCAATCCCAGGCTCCGCCCTCACCTACATTCAACACGCACCCAAGAGTGAGACAGGGAATCCATGAACCGTGACACTTACTTAGACTTTTCTTTCATAAAGAAAAATATAGAGATGGATTTTATGAAGGGGTCCCTCATAAAGGGTCATCATAATATGGGGGTCCTTGGCATCATAAATTTTGAAAACCCCTGCGATATGCAATACCTTGTTAAATAATGCGATATTCGATGTGATACGATATTGCTATTAGTGTGTAATATCTATTTAAATTATATTTTAAATAAATATTTAAAAACCGAGAATGGTACCATTTATGTGTTTCACATTCTCTGTGGGAAAAGACCGCGTCGCTTCTGAAAGTGGCCAGCAGTGTTTCGTCACACATAAATCTGATAAGATCATTTTAACATCAATGTTTCGGTGTGTGTGTAAGACAGTGCGAGATTGTAAGGAGTTGGTTTTCACAAGTTATTGCATTTAATAACTCTTTTTAACGTCAAGCAAGTCAAATAAGTAATGTGCCCAGTCTCTGCTATATGTGTCGACCTAAAACGTACACAATGTTGAAGTAACCTATTAAAAATCATTCAGATATTGTGTGCCGTTGCGATATGTACATCCAGTGCCGGCCCGTGAGGTTGTGGGGCCCTAGGCAAGATCATAAAAATTGGCCCCATTGGAGTAAAAAAAATGATTTTAGGATTGAGGGGCCCCCAAAGATAAGGCGGGGCCCTAGGCGACCGCCTATATTGCCTAACGGAAAAGCCGGTACATCTGCAATATTTTGATAATTTCGATATATTGCACAGCCCTAGTGTGTGTGTGTGTGTGTGTGTGTGTGTGTGTGTGTGTTTGCAGGTTCTGGGTAAATTCCACCCTGACGTGGCGAAGCAGCTCAATAATCTGGCGCTGTTGTGTCAGAATCAGGGCAAGTATGAGGAAGTGGAGTATTATTACCGCCGGGCGCTCGAGATCTACGAGAACAAACTGGGCGCCGACGACCCCAACGTGGCCAAGACCAAAAACAACCTGGTGAGGAGAGATGGCCAAACATTCTTTGTTGAAATGCTCTTTTTATTTTTTTATGATGTTCAATGTGTCATGATATTTATAGATTTATGATCTTTTTGTTATGATGATTAAAATGGACTGATTCACAGAAATTAATCTCAACCTCTGCGATGAGATTGTTGGCTTTTCGTATAAATGTTAGTCTTACTGTTGACTATAAGCTAGTATTACTCCAAAAACAATGACAAAATTCACATTTTGAAGATATGAGCGTTAAAAACAGTCATAGCCCCCTACATTATAAACAGCTGCAGTTAAACTCGGTCAAGTGTTCACACATTTACTGTTTTCTACATGGTGAGTGCACTATATAGACGGTTTCATCGAACGCACGCGCGTTGCTACGGTTACGCGCCTGGCCCGAAGTTACCTTCCGGTCTGTGTCTGTTTGTATGGCGCACTACTCAGTAGAAATACATTTTGACGTACTATTCTTGGTTAACATGATATAAATATTAAAAATCAAGCAGAGAGCACATGACACTAGTTTCCCAACATTAATCTTATATTATGAAACAAAGAGTGCGCATGCATTTATATAGGCTACTGTGAACCCACCGGTAAAATGATGTTCGTTCAAATCCAGCTCAGACATGACATAAATCTGTAGCTTACTATACTTGTTGTAGCCATTAAACAATGTTTTTTTTTCTTCATATTTATGTTTAAATATTATAATATTATTTTTAGATTTCATCTGATTATGATAGGCTATAAGTGCAAAGATGCGAGTGGGTCAGAAATGATTTTGGTGGTTATATTTAGTTTAATATTAAGTTTTGTTTTGTAAAAAGCCTTTCTTTCGTTTTGTACAAATTGTCTCTTAATTTTAATAAAGGGTTCTTCGGTTAATTGCATGTATTTAATTAATAAGAAATAAATAAGTAGACTAGGTCGCGGAAGCCATCGGTTTCATCATGAACTGAAGCGCGTCTCAAACTGAAACTCGGCAGGGTTGCCTCAGACATGAGGAATATGTAGCCTAATATGTGTAGAAACGAAAAGATTTAAATAAGCACATGGTGCAGTGTTCAGAACTCACGGTAAACAACCATTCAATTTTGTGAATAAGTAATTTTGTCGTTTTCTCTAATGATTTCAAAAACATCTTGTAGTGCTTACCTGCTTGTAGTTATCAGTATACTGTTATATTCTATTATATGATTTTGTCATTTCACACTGTGGCCAATTTAAATGTTACCAACTAAATGAGACATACTGAGTTTATAATTAAATTTATTAATTGCGTTTAATTATTGCATCTAAAGATTTTTCACGTGAATAAAGGCAAATAGATTTGCACACTTTGCTTAATCACTGGTCTAGTCTGTTAAACTTGTCAGAAGTTCTCGTTTCTAATCTGCCCTCGTGGTCTATTTTTTCTCTCATCAAAACCGAATACCATCAGTGGTTGTACATCAAGAGCAGGAACAGTTTTTGTGCGTTTTGTTTCGCGATCTGACCGGAACAAACAGAAAGTCTCTGCAACGGCGTTAAGCGTTAGATTAAAGCGCTCGTCTGTGTGAAGACTGCATGAGCCGCGTTTGCTGCATTGAACTGCATTGTTTGTATTAGTTAGGTTAATCCGTGAAGCAAGATGTTTTAAAAAAGTGGTAGGGACATGTCCCACCCGCAAATTACGCCTAAGTTAAAAAAATTGGTTGATTGACGCTAATCGGACGTTCATGTTTTTTTTTCCGTCTATTTGAAAGTTCGGCTAATAAACATGGTCATTTTTTTTTAAGTTACATAAACTGCTTTCAGGAGTTTTTGACCGGCATATCATCAAAATGTCCGGAAAACGAAACCTCTGCCGGTCACTTTGACCGGCACCATTTTTTTCTAGCGGAAACTCTGGGATCAACGTGACGGTGAGTAATGAATGACAGGATTTTCAGTTTTGGGTGACCTACCCTTTAAGTGGGGCGTTTTCCCACTCTATATTAAATACATAAATGGGAGATTATTTATAATAAACATGCTGAAACAAAAAAAAAAATCTATACATTAAGATAATGATGCACAATCAAAATTAAAGATGCTAACGCATAAGAAAGATAACGCATCCTCTGGTGTTATTGATGTCTACCGGAAGTTAAGTTTGGGCCACAAAAGCGCGCATGCGCAGTAGCGTTTGTTTATGTTGTTACCGTTGAAACCGTCTATAGGGGATAGGGAACGATTCAGACACTGCACTATATAGGGGATAGGGAACGATTCAGACACTGCACTATATAGGGGATAGGGAACGATTCAGACAGTGCACTATATAGGGGATAGGGGACGATTCAGGCACTGCACTATATAGGGGATAGGGGACGATTCAGACACTGCACTATATAGGGGATAGGGGACAATTCTGACACTGCACTATATAGGGGATAGGGGACGATTCAGACACTGCCCTATATAGGGGATAGGGGACGATTCAGACACTGCACTATATAGGGGATAGGGAACGATTCAGACACTGCACTATATAGGGGATAGGGAACGATTCAGACAGTGCACTATATAGGGGATAGGGGACAATTCTGACACTGCACTATATAGGGGATAGGGGACGATTCAGACACTGCGCTATATAGGGGATAGGGGACAATTCTGACACTGCACTATATAGGGGATAGGGGACGATTCAGACACTGCCCTATATAGGGGATAGGGGACGATTCAGACACTGCACTATATAGGGGATAGGGAACGATTCAGACACTGCACTATATAGGGGATAGGGAACGATTCAGACAGTGCACTATATAGGGGATAGGGGACGATTCAGACACTGCACTATATAGGGGATAGGGGACAATTCTGACACTGCACTATATAGGGGATAGGGGACGATTCAGACACTGCCCTATATAGGGGATAGGGGACAATTCTGACACTGCACTATATAGGGGATAGGGGACGATTCAGACACTGCCCTATATAGGGGATAGGGGACGATTCAGACACTGCACTATATAGGGGATAGGGGACGATTCAGACACTGCACTATATAGGGGATAGGGGACGATTCAGACACTGCACTATATAGGGGATAGGGGACGATTCAGGCACTGCACTATATAGGGGATAGGGGACGATTCAGACACTGCACTATATAGGGGATAGGGGATGATTCAGACACTGCACTATATAGGGGATAGGGGACGATTCAGACACTGCA
Organism: Pseudorasbora parva; assembly: GCF_024679245.1. Taxonomy (NCBI): domain Eukaryota; kingdom Metazoa; phylum Chordata; class Actinopteri; order Cypriniformes; family Gobionidae; genus Pseudorasbora; species Pseudorasbora parva. The sequence goes on along the minus strand of NC_090172.1, from coordinate 61,733,334 downwards.
CTATATAGGGGATAGGGGACGATTCAGACAGTACACTATATAGGGGATAGGGGACGATTCAGACACTGCACTATATAGGGGATAGGGGACGATTCAGACACTGCACTATATAGGGGATAGGGAACGATTCAGACACTGCACTATATAGGGGATAGGAGACGATTCAGACACTGCACTATATAGGGGATAGGAGACGATTCAGACACTGCACTATATAGGGGATAGGGGACGATTCTGACACTGCACTATACAGGGGATAGGGGACGATTCAGGCACTGCACTATATAGGGGATAGGGGACGATTCAGGCACTGCACTATATAGGGGATAGGAGACGATTCTGACACTGCACTATATAGGGGATAGGGGACGATTCAGGCACTGCACTATATAGGGGATAGGAGACGATTCAGACACTGCACTATATAGGGGATAGGAGACGATTCAGACACTGCACTATATAGGGGATAGGAGACGATTCAGACTGCACTATATAGGGGATAGGAGACGATTCAGACACTGCACTATATAGGGGATAGGGAACGATTCAGACACCGCACTATATAGGGGATAGGGGACGATTCAGGCACCGCACTATATAGGGGATAGGGAACGATTCAGACACTGCACTATATAGGGGATAGGGAACGATTCAGACACTGCACTATATAGGGGATAGGGGACGATTCAGACACTGCACTATATAGGGGATAGGAGACGATTCAGGCACGGCACTATATAGGGGATAGGGAACGATTCAGACACTGCACTATATAGGGGATAGGGGAAGATTTAGACTGCGCTATATAGGGGATAGGGGACGATTCAGACACTGCACTATATAGGGGATAGGGAGCGATTCAGACACTGCACTATATAGGGGATAGGGAACGATTCAGACACTGCACTATATAGGGGATAGGGGACGATTCAGACACTGCACTATATAGGGGATAGGGGACGATTCAGACACTGCACTATATAGGGGATAGGGGACGATTCAGACACCGCACTATATAGGGGATAGGGGACGATTCAGGCACCGCACTATGTAGGGGATAGGGAACGATTCAGACACTGCACTATATAGGGGATAGGGAACGATTCAGACACTGCACTATATAGGGGATAGGGGACGATTCAGACACTGCACTATATAGGGGATAGGAGACGATTCAGGCACGGCACTATATAGGGGATAGGGAACGATTCAGACACTGCACTATATAGGGGATAGGGAACGATTCAGACACTGCACTATATAGGGGATAGGGGACGATTCAGACACTGCACTATATAGGGGATAGGGGACGATTCAGACACTGCACTATATAGGGGATAGGGGACGATTCAGACACTGCACTATATAGGGGATAGGGGACGGTTCAGACACTGCACTATATAGGGGATAGGGAATGATTCAGACACTGCACTATATAGGGGATAGGGGACGATTCAGACACTGCACTATATAGGGGATAGGGAACGATTCAGACACTGCACTATATAGGGGATAGGGAATGATTCAGACACTGCACTATATAGGGGATAGGGAATGATTCAGACACTGCACTATATAGGGGATAGGGGACGGTTCAGACACTGCACTATATAGGGGATAGGGGACGATTCAGACACTGCACTATATAGGGGATAGGGGATGATTCAGACACTGCACTATATAGGGGATAGGGGACGATTCAGACACTGCACTATATAGGGGATAGGGGACGATTCAGACGGATTAGACACCACAGCTCCGATACAGGATAGCACAGAGCGGATCATGTGATTGAGTCGGCGCAGACCAGAAAGCGTATCAGACTGCACAAAATGATATTTTATAGTGGTATGTTGTCGATCTGGAGGAGAAACGGTTTAAAATGAGGAGGAAACTGCAGCTTTAACAAGCTCCGATTTAAACGAAACGCTATTGGCTGTTTTAAGAAGAGGAGCTGTTGATAAGTCCCGCCCTGCCTTCAGTTTCAATGGGAATTACATCAACACATTGGGTGCTTCTCAATATCCCTCCTCGTTTCCTCGCTCCTCCGTCCTCCATCCTATGATCTGGAAACCGATGGAGCTCAGCCATCTTTAAGGAGATCTCAATTCTCTAACTGCACCGCGAGGAGGAGAGGATGGAGGAGCGAGGAGCTTCCTGAGGAGTCATGAGTGAGGATACACAGGCGGATCCTTTGCGGAAGTGTTTTATCGACTAAACGTGACCCAAGCATTAATTATTTTCCCTCTTTACATCGTGCCACAGTTTATTCATTAGTATTATTATGTTTACACGTACAGGACACAAATGTTTGTCAAATAACAACACCTGATAAGTTGCAGAATTATATCAAAGCACACGAAAATGAATGAAACAAATAGAAACTAATACTATACAATGAATAAAAAGCAGTTAATAACTGGAATTTGTTGTTAATAATAACTGGTAATATTAATTAAAATATGGACAAATGTGGTATTTTGTGGAGGCTGAAGCTTACAATATAAGTAGTTATCTCTAATGTTCAAGAATCACGACTAAATCCAGCGGGGTCATCATTAACTGACGCCGCTTTAAAGTGACGCTAAAGGGAGCGAGGATATATCATTTCACTTGATTCAATTCCTCCGTCCTTGCGTCTTTCCCTCGCATCCTGAAGGGCCGGAGCTAAGGAGCGAGGAAAGGAAGCTAGGAAAGGAAACGAGGATGCACAAATAAGAACTGGGGAGCACCCATTGAATAATCCTGTGTGTTTCAAGGCACTTCCGTTAAAGGCTGTTTTTATGTTGAGAACCAACAGAATAAATCTGTACTTCCTGTTTCTACTGCTAATATATCGTGCTCCTATTGTAGAAAGTACACATTCAAGGTCAATGAAGATCATTATCATCTTTAGTCTGAGAAACTGCAGACGCAGTCGACAGAGAACATGCCGTCTCTGTGTATTTTGATGCGACGCGTCTGAAACCCCGAGGGTGTTATTCTGCCTGAAGCTCATCGATCGTGATGTTGTTTCCTCCACAGGCGACGTGTTATCTGAAACAGGGCAAATTCAAAGACGCAGAGACGCTTTACAAAGAGATTCTGACCCGCGCGCACGAGAAAGAGTTTGGATCCGTCAACAGTACGTACTTCTCAAGAAACACATTTCAGGAAGATGTTTGAAATATTGCTTTAATTATGCATGCAGGGAAATCAGTCATATATTCTTATTTATGATGTTTTTCTATGAATGGTTTGGGGTTATTTTGCATCTTCATTAACAGTTTTGGTCAGGATGAAATGCTGAGCGAATCTCAGTGAGGTGTTTGATGATCTTTCAGAGGTTTTGTCTAATCTTGTTGACTGTGGTCATCTGTTGTGACATCGCAGCTCTTTAAGCCAATCAGACGCTTCCAGGATTATCATCAAACATCCACTTGCTGTTCCTAAAAGCTTCAACAAGCTAATTATTGGAAATAAAAGGAGACTAGCCACTCAATATTTGATGTCAATGGATAATAAAATGCTAGAAACATACAAAAGCATTTGATAATAGTGAATAAATCACAAAAAAGCCTCTTTTTGCTATATTGCTTATAATAATTACTTTTTCCCTTTAGATGATAACAAGCCCATCTGGATGCATGCAGAGGAGCGAGAGGAGAGCAAGGTATTACAGGCTTCCTTTACATATTGTATACATTTATTCAAATTAACATTTATACAAATTTAGTTTGGGTTCAATAAAACATTTTTAAAGGAAATGTAAGACTTTGATTGAGCAAGAATTCATTAAAATGATCATAAGTGACAGTAAAGACATTTATAATGTTTAAAAAACGTTTTTCTTACTTTAAGCTTTGCTATATTAAAAATATCTTTAAGCAATATAGCATTGCTTTTGTACAATATTAAACAAGCAATAAGCAAAATCTACCTAATTAAAAAAAATATATATATACGTAAACAGCAATTTAGCCTGGTTGTCATATATACATTTAGCATATTTTTGCTCTTAATTCATTTTATTTAAGATGATTTAGTTTCAGGATGTTGTAGAGATGAAAATAACCCTGCAAACCATGTAAAATCAGTGTGTGTGTGTGTGATGGTCATTTCAGGGGAAGAGGAAGGACTCGGGCCCTTACGGAGAGTATGGCAGCTGGTACAAAGCCTGCAAAGTGGACAGGTGAGTGTTCAGGTGCCCGGAAATCATCTTGGGTATTAAACTGTGGAGGAATCAATGGCTGCATTTATTTCCAATCATCAGAGTAAGGACTTAAGAAAGATGAACAACAGCAGAGTAGCAGATCTATTCCACCAGGACCAAACACATCAGCCTTATCATTCATATCCATTACCATGCCAATACTCAAGAGTTGTTTTTTCTGTAAGACCTGTGGTTATTTATTACCGCTATTAGTCACACACCCCAGTTCACAGCACAAATAATGAGGAGAAACACAGGCCAGTCAAGTTCCTCCACACCAAACTCACTCATCCATGTCTTTATGGACCGACACTTTGAGCACTGGAGCGCAGTCATGCTGGAGCAGGAAGGGGCCGTCACCAAACTGTTCCCACAAAGTTAGGAGCATGAAATTTTCCAAAATGTCTTGGTATGCTGAAGCATTAAGAGTTCCTTTCACCGGAACTAAGGGGCCAACCCTATACCATAACCCCCCCTCCACCAAACTCTACACTTGGCACAATGCAGTCAGGCAAGAACCGTTTCTCTCCTGGCAACTGCCAAACTCAGATTCAGTCCATCGGATTGCCAGGCAGAGAAGCGTGATTGGTCACTCAGAGAACACGTCTCACTGCTCTAGAGTCCAGTGGCGGTTGCTTTACTCCACTGCATCCCACGCTTTGCATTGCTCTTGGTGATGTAAGGCTTGGATGAGCTGCTCGGCCATGAAAACCCATTCCATGAAGCTCTCTACACGCTGATCTTGAGCTAATCTGAAGACCACATAAAGTTTGGAGGTCTGGAGCTGTTGATTCTTCAGAAAATGTTGGTGACTTCTGCGCACTGTGACCCTCAGCATGCGCTAACCCCGCTCTGGGATCTAACACTTCATGGCTGAGTTGCTGTTTTTCCCAATCGCTTCCACTTTGTTTTAATCCCACTAACAGTTGAGTGTGGAATATTTAGTAGTGAGGAAATTTCCTGAATGGACTTATTGCACAGCTTATCACGGCACCACGCTTGAGTTCACTGAGCTCCTGAGAGCGACCCATTCTTACACTAATGTGTGTAGAAGCGTCTGCAGGCCTAGAGCTTGATTTATACACCTGAGGCCATGAAGGGATTGAACACCTGAATGCAGTGATTTAGAGCGGTGTCCAATACTTTTGGCAATATATGTTACGTTACTGGCCAAGCTCATCCAGTGCACTCAGATTTGTTCGCCGGTTCTTTGGTATCCGACCTCAGTCATCTTTTTGGTAGAACACCTAAATGTTTTCGAAAGTGTTTAGACGGCGGTTTAATGTGATTAAAATGTGATGAACGCTACGATTATGAGCTTAATCGCATCAACTTGATCAAAGCATTGTGTTTATTACACGAGGAGAAGTTTAATCACAATATTTCCTAAATCTAATTATAATGGCATTATGAGGGTGCGTGTAAACGTAGCCGGCATGTCTTCTGTTGAATGTGTCTGGATGTGTCTCATACAGCCCCACTGTGAACACCACGCTGAAGAGTTTGGGCGCGCTCTACCGCAGGCAGGGCAAACTGGAGGCTGCCGAGACGCTGGAGGAGTGTGCCACCAAGAACCGCAAACAGGTACACACACACACACACACACGTACGTGGATTTCCTACCTGATGCTTCACTTATGACATTAGCTTCCTGTGAAGAAGACTCATACAAGAAGTTTATGAGATACAATGTATCAAAACATGAACTTTGGTTCGGACCTTGGTGCGGACTTTCAGGTGTGAAAATGCCCTACCTCTGTACTTTTTTTCGGCTGCGCCATTTGCTCTCAAAGCAGAACGTAGCTAGAAGGTCACAAGCTCTCCGTTAAGTAATGCTAAGTCGCATTATATGACGTTTACCCTCAATGAGCCAATAGCAGCCTTCAAATACGTGAGCAGAAGTTGTGTTGAAATGCTCTGAATTTCAGTTCATCCTTCATTATTATAACTTTTTTTTCCTCATGTAGGCTAACCAACGGTAAAAACACATTTCCATTAAATATGATAATTAATTATGAATAACTTAAAGGTGCACTATGTAGTATTTTTGCTGTAAAATATCCAAAAACCACTAGGCCAGTGTTATATATTTTGTTCAGTTGAGTTCTTACAATATCCCAAATGTTTCCAACTATTTGTAAATTGTGAGAAAATTGCTATTTTAACTCAGGAGCGGGACGTGTCAGCATAGCGTTTGAGCGAGTCGCCTGTCAATCGCCTCATATCTGCGTTACGCTCGGTTTTATTCTGCAGAAGCGCTTTACTCTTAGCAGTGTGAACATGTCACAGCAGCGCCGAGCGAACGCACGGAGTAACGTCAGAACATCAGTTTAAACACACTTAAATGTGTCTAATATGATAAACAGAGCTGCTTTACCTCATAATCATAACCAGAAAAAAGCGGAAGTGCGCGCGCCCGGCGACTGTGTCCCGTCCCGTCATAATAAAAGTCCCGCTGCTCGCGAGCCGTGTGTGTGTGTGTGTGTGTAACAATCGCTCCAGCGGCCGGTTTCAGCTCCTCAACACTCGCTCCTGCTCTGCTTCACTACAGTAACGTTAATAACCGCATCCATCAACATGATTTCTGCCCGAGTCCTATTTCCCACCGGCTGTGAGGTGAAGACCACATGTCCCAAGATGCTGCGCTCACACTTGCCGTCATCAAACTACGCCTTTGTTTAGAATAGGCGCCCTCCAGTGGACGGAAAGTTGCATAGTGCACCTTTAAGTGATCTTATATAGAAATAACATTCAGAAGCATTCAGTTTGTGAAGCGATATTAATAAGAATCAATAAATAAATACTGAAACAAAAAAAACATAAGAAATTACATTTATTGATAATGACTTTATAATGATTTTATTTGACATCATGACATGAGCGATGGGACAGATGCTGTTTAGCACGGGTTCATGTTAAAGAGCCGCTAACAAAGTAATCTATTCACGTAATGTTTTCTCTCTTAAACTATAAGTAAGTGTAAATGTCAGCATTATCATGCGTATATGTGTAAAGAATTGAAGTCTGTCATGTAAAACAAGAGCTTAGTCTGTCTGCTATTATTCCAACCTTTAATCCTGATCAACTTCCTTAAATATTTAGTAGTGCAGAAGTTGTAACTTAGTGCCCATTTACGTCAAAGCTAGGCTAAGTTGTAACTTATGCGCAGCGGCTGCAACTGATTACATTAGGTGAATACACACACCTTCATGCATGGCCTGATTATGTCGATGAATGTTTTTAGCCGTGTCATTTTTCTCCCGCCCAGGGACTGCAGATGAAATTTAGCTCTGTTGCTAATTCTGGAGCTGTTATTTTAGTTACATTTTTTATTTCATGCCTCAAAAATATTAAGTTTCAGTGAACTATGGCAACCCTGCTGACAACCCTAGAAATATCACACCAGTGCAAAAGCTAATAAAGTCCCTCGCTGGCAGGGCTTCGACGCGATCAATCAGAGTAAAGTGGTGGAGCTGCTGAAGGACGGAGGCTGTGGTGGAGGAGACCGACGTCAGAGCCGGGACGGTGCAAACGGCCCCGGAGGGACCCGAGGAGACTGTGACGGGGACGAGGCCGAGTGGAGCGGGGTCAGTGAAGCTTTAATCCTTTGTTTGTGTTTTTATATTATTTTTTTTTATTGTAATACATATTAAAATGGAAGTTATTCCTGTGATCGAAGCTGAATTTATCATCATTACTCCAGTCTATCATTTTGATATGATGATTTTCTGGCCAGTTCTTATCAATAATTATTGATTCTCAATTATTAATAATAGTTGTTGTTAGTAAATATTAAATTTAATCATGGGCGTCGGAACCACTGTGATGAGACCCGCCCACTTTTTACGACCAATGATATTGGACCCACTCCCTTTTATCGTCTCTAATTCAGCACATGTCTGTTCACCTACCCCTAACTGAGAAACACTTATTATTGAACACGTTAGACACTTTATTTCCATTTTTCTAATATTTTCTCAATTTTTATTGAAAATAAACACCTTTTCGAGCTGATATGTGATGGGAAAAGGGAGTAGAGCGAGTTCGGCAAAAGGCGGATTCGAACTAGAGGTCTTCACGGGGCACCCGAGACCCGTGGACCCGGGATCCGACCCGAGACCCGTACGGGTTCGGGTCTATTTTTTAAATGGTCAGCCCGGTCCGGGTCGGGTCCTAATCTATTACTTCGGGGTCCCGGGTCTGTTAATGTTGTAGCCTATGTAATACGTCAATCGGACTCGGAGAACACCTGGCCGTGAGAGTCAGCGCGGCTTGTGTGTTTTGTGTAACTTACAAATTGCTAAATTAGGATAAGAAATATGAGGTTTAGAAATATACAACAACAACAAAAACACAAGCTCTCGCTCTCTCTCTCTCTCGCTCTCTCTCTCTCTCTCTCTCTCTCTCTCTCTCTCTCTCTCTCTCTCTCTCTCTCTCTCTCTCTCTCTCTCTCTCTCTCTCTCTCTCTCTCTCTCTCTCTCTCTCTCTCTCTCTCTCTCTCTCTCTCTCTCTCTCTCTCTCTCTCTCTCTCTCTCTTCTCCTCTCTCTCTCTCTCTCTCTCTCTCTCTCTCTCTCTCTCTCTCTCTCTCTCTCTCTCTCTCTCTCTCTCTCTCTCTCTCTCTCTCTCTCTCTCTCTGCCGGTTAAAAAGCGGGCAGATTTAATGCATGCGCGCGGTAATAATGTACTCAAGAATATATTTCAAATCAGCAACAAGACCTCAGGTGAACTGTCACATAAATGTTTTCTGTGATGCTCAAATTGTGTAAAAAAAAGGCTCATATTTCAGGTTGCTCCAGCTGCGAGTGCAGTCTCAAGCGGTGTCATGTTTCTATGGCAACCCGAGCTTCCGCAGTGACTGTAATGACTTTAAAAATAATATGAATGAACCGTCTTGTTTAATCTTAAAGTTCTGCTAGTCAGACTCAGAGAGATTATGGCAAATAAATAATGCTAACGTAAGCGGCCATGGCACTAAACGAGCAATAGTTATTAGTTCAAAAGGGCAAACAGTCAAAATTTATTATGCAGATTAACTCATAAATCCGTCACTGTGAAATAAAATTGACTTTTGGCACAGCTGAAATGAGTGAATTAAGCATGCTGGGAATGTTGGAAATTTTCTTCTTGCAAAAACCATTTCCCAAAGATCATTTGATTTCAGAAAGACTTTATTCAAATTAACAAAGCCGAGTTTCCCCTGCAGGAGACAACTCCAGTTCTTTGGTTTGCCTAGCATATATACACAGATGCTTTCCCAAAATGGTCACAACCTTCAGCAAGTTTTCCAGTTGGTTTCCTGGCTCATATGTCACAGCATTCCCAGTTCTTTTTCTGTCCATCATGCATCTTCTACATGTTATTTTCAAGCACGTTGTCAAGGTCCCCAAGAACTTAAAACAGGGCAAACACAACCTCAGCAAACAGCCAATAACTAATAGTGTCTTGTATACAGCTTATTTTACATTAAATTCAATAATAAAAATCTTCTACATTCCCCCCTCTGGGGCTTACCTAAGCCCCAATTTTGTATCTTTCTTCCAGACGTGTAGCTTCAAAATCTAGCTTCCTTAGTTATGCTACCTTATGACTTAAATTAAGTCACTCACTCTTCATTGCCAAAGACCAGATTATGCAACCACACTCTGGATGAGCATCAGAACCAAACATCTCTTTTCAGACATTTTTCTTTCTTTCTTAGGTGTATTTTTTCCTTTTTATTCTTTTTCTTTTTCCGAAAAGAGTAAAAGATTCTTTTGCTCCCTTTAAAACTAGACCATTGTTGTAAGCATGAACATACAATTGGCTCAGCCTTCACAATTATATAGAGTATATCAATGCATAATACTAATACAAGTTATTTTTGGAATGTAGACATCCTTAACCCAGACATTGTTCTCATATTCGTCTTCTTTGTCCTCATTAGATATACTTAAATCTCCATCAGATGTTTGTACATTTCAATTTGATTTATCAGATTAATCTTAACATACTTTGTTTGCCCTCTTAATTGTTGTCTCATTATCTTAACTTCTTAGCATTTCCATGTGCTTAACCATGGCTTTGACAATTAGTGATATTAACATGAAAATTTCACAGCAGAACAATAACCATGTTGATACAGAACAATCTTAATATTGCAACTTTTAAAGACATCCCTTATTTAGCAAATCACTAGAATTAAACCAGTTTTCTTTAACTTCTGCTCTTACGCCTCTTGTTTAATTTATTCATAACTTTGTCTGCCAATAACCAATAATCAACTAAGGGCTTGCCTATTTTGCCGTGTCATTCTATTTGTTTCATGTAATTGTTCTTATATAGCACAGGTAAAGCATCATCTCTAAATCTCCTGACTATAGTAAATATAAATTAGCCATTTTCTGTTTTTATTTTGCTTGATCCATATAATTGTTGGTTAAACCAAGGTAAACTATCTTTCTTATTTTTTGATCAATTCCTATTTTTATAAAGTATTATTAATTCCTTAGTCTGAAGAATCAATCTTTTAGTCAAAATCATTTTTAGATGATGAACGACCAGAATATTGTCGTGCATCTGTTATCACAATACACTTAGTTCTTTGTTAGATTGTTTAAATTCTTGTCTGTTTATTACAAAAACTAACAATAAATATAATTTTAACTTAAGTTTAATGCAGTCTGACTGATTGCTTTAGTGGCTCAGTTCAAGCTGCTCATGTTTTATTTCATAATTATAAAACTCCCTTGTGTGTAATTTAAGTGTTTGTTCATTAATCAATTACTTATCGCTTTTAGTGCTTTTGTTCGATATATTATCACAAATGTTCACAGTTCAGACTGAAAATTTTCTTACATTGCTTATAAATATCCATTAATCTTTCCTTATCTTTTAAATATCCCTTAATCTTTCCTTATCATCTAATATCTTATTCCCCCCTCAACATTCTTAGATGTCATAAACTATGCACATCGAAGAATGTTTCAAAGGGTTGTTGCAACAATTTGTCCTTTATCTGAATGGCAAATATCTTTTTTGGCCCTCTTTTGTTGCCTTCTAATGGCCTACTTTTTATTAAATTTGGTTGTGGTTCTGTAAGCACTACTTGATAAATATTCAAATTAGTTGTATCATAGTGTCTTACTAAATCAAGCTATCAAGCTTTTGAATTTAAATTGAAATTCGTGGTAATACCTATAGTCCTAATTCAAACTTTGTTTTAACTTTAGACTGAAATTTAGTAATCTATTTTATATTAGGATCTTGTTCATAAGCTCTTTTAGTTCTACCTTTGTAAGCCTTTATAAGTTGTTCTAATTCTCATTGATAATGCTTTAATTAGCCGTACTCTAGCGCTCATTTCTTAGTGGCAAAGAGGCTAGAAGTCATTCTTTACCACAAGTCCAAAGATATCTGCTACTACTATTGTCTAAACTTCAATCTTTTATCAACGGTAGTGATATAGTTTGCATTTTACGTTTTTCTTCTTCTGTATTACTATTATTATTAGTAGTAATAATATTTGTTTATTTTTTCTTATTCTTTGAAGTTATGGGGCTCTTACAAGTATTTTTGCATTACAACCTTTTTTTTCCCCGTCTTATTTTTCATTATCTGCACCTCTACAGTTTTGCAGTTTTATCTCTGGTTTTTTTTAATCAGTTCTTCTTTTACTGGGGTTTTAAAATTGTTAATACGTCTGTTGTGATCTAAAGCATAACATTTGAAATTCTGGGTTGATTCTTCTGCCTTGCACAGCTCCTTATGAGCTTTCAACACTCTGCAACCTTCATTGTGCATCTCTGGTCAAGCCTATCCCCTTTTTTCCATTTGTTGAGATGATGGTCATTCTGTGAGCAACTCTTCACCAGGGTGACTCTTTGCGAGCCGTTGCAATGGGCTTTCCCTCGTTGGTAAGGGAGAGACGTCACTAGTACGCTCTTGTGTCCCCTACTTCATGGTATGTGGGAATGCTGAAGCTGGTTGATGTATTTTAAGATGAGAAGCATGGACTCAAGTGTCCTCTGGTGATCAATGCACACTTTTCTTATGAGATCACAATGCGCATTCACTGGTTCTTTTTGTTGGATCATACTGGAATCCTTCCTTGAATTGAGCTCCTGTCACCTATAATTGAGACTAAACCTTTTCTTGTTAGTGACAACAACATATAATAATCATCTGCTCGTCTGTCCCACTGTTCCTGTGAAAAGCTTTTGTGAGGCTGAGCGCTGTCCTGTCCCCTTTTAGGGCTCTCAACTTACATCACTAGCAGGGCTTAAACCCCTTATTCATAATCATTTTTGTCTTATACCATTTTTCCCCAAAGAGTTTCAAATTTATTCTTTACAATTAGCCAATTCAACTCAGTTATCTCATTGTTTTGAGTCTCATTATTCTTTCATAATTTCTGATGCATATGGAAAGCACTCAACCCACTTTGCTCAAGTTAACAGTTACATGATATTACACATTTGAATCCGCTCCGTCAGCTCCATCGCGATATGCTGAAAAGAAATGTAGATATGTTATGCGCTGCGCAAATGTGGCAATATTGTTCCCTCCTTTTTACCACAAAAGTATTGACCAGGAAGCTTAACCAAATTCATCCATGGTCATTGTTTTATTGGGCATATTTTGCCCTGTGGGCCCACATACTAAATTTAAATACAGCTGTTTTGGCAAAATATATTTTTGCCGTAGTGTCTCTTCAGACAATCTCTGTCAATCACCCACTCACACTCCACGGCCATCACTCACACCCCCATCATGTATTTTTGTTTCTGCTTCAACAGGTTTTGTTCTAATTGAGGAACATCAGGAATGCCACAAGGTCTGAACATGGCACTGTAGCATTCCCTGTACATGAACCTTTCTTTTTCTCACAAAGTCTAATAGATCGTAGACCTAGTTATGATGCAGTTGAGACAGCCGATTGTAATTTTTTCCAAGTGCATTTAATAATTTGTTCGTCTCATTTTAAGTTTGTAATTTTCTGTAATTATTTGTTGTTGCTCATGAGCTTCTTTAAGAATGATATTGGAGATCTCTTCATTATCACGGATCCTTGGCCAATAATATTTTTATCTCGTTATCCCACTGATGACAGCATTCTGACTTCATGTTTTTGACGTTGGAGTTATTATTATTTAATCCAGCTCTAGTTAAAGTTAAATTTATTAAACAAGATGGAGTGACCAACATTCAGTTTACCTACCATATTTTTCTGTGAGACATCTCGTGTCTATATTTTCTTAACCAATGAATAAAAGTTTTATGCTTTTAGCCCTAGATGTTTAACATTCTAGCCCTTACTATACCAAATCCAGCCTCAGTTGTAACTATTAGGTGAGTTGAACACCCACTATTGTCTGTCAATGCACTGTGTTTTTCTTTTCTCTTTTTTTTCATCAGACATAGGGCTGGACTGGTGCCTATACTGAAAAAGCAGAGAAGGTTAGTTTAGCAGAGAATACAAAGAACTGCTATGAGACCAGTGAATTATCAAGATGAATCAAGTGAATATCATAACTAACAAATTTGAAGCAGACTCTAGAGTGATCATTGTAGATGCCGCACCTGTGCCGCCCGTCAGGGAGTCAATGTCAGTCCTTCTGTATAGATCATCAGTCTTTTGAAGCTCCTCGGCTGTTGCTCTGCATGTGTTGTCAGCCTGATGTCACTCAAAGGCCTGTTGCGAAGTCCTGGTGTTGCCGAGTGGAACTTAGGCTCTGTCGTTTCTCAGCCTCTTCTCCATTTTAGCTTTTGACTAATCTTGTCAAAGTTTTGCATGTCAGGATATTGTCTCTGTTCTCGGGAAAGCCTCAAGTGAAAGTTTCACCTTTCCCTGCATTAAATCAGTCTTTTTCCATGCTGACGTTTTGGAAAGTGTCATCTTCTCCTTTCAGGAGGGGAGCTGAAAAAAGCCCATCACCCATTCTCTCTTCTTCTCTCTGCAGCCGTGTCTTCACCTTTCCCCACTTGTTGCTTCAGTGGTCAAGGCACTGTCATTGAAGTCATCTGAAATTTGAACACTCAGAGATCTGCATGAATCAGATTGAACTTTTATATCTTCTAAATCCAGTTGTATCTGAGCAATCAGCTCTTTTTCTAAATTCCATTCTCTAACCATTTTCTTCCCTAGTTATCAAATGTCACTGGTTGACAACAGCAGTTCCTTCATTCTATTTTTAGTGAAGCAAGTTCTTCGTTGCAGTATGCAGAAAAGAAAGACAATAATCTATCCTACTGATACTAAGTGTGATACAGCTAAATACTTTTCATTCTTCTATATTCACATGCTGGGATAAAAATAATCTGGTAAATAAAACTTCTCTCAACCAACAGGAATTCTTTTTTGGTTTAATTTGAACCACCAAGTCCCATTCTCTAAGGTCCTATGATTGTTGCAAATTATCTATAAATGTTGAAACTTTTCTTTAAACTTGGTCACCCAATCTCGCTCTCACTCAGCTCAATGCACAAGTTATTTTAACACAAGCATAATTCTCTGCATTGGAATACTTTCTCATACTGTCCCCCAGGGATAAAGAGATAGACATTTTTAGACGTCTTCATATAAAATATATAATACTTTAAGCACGTGCAATCTTATTATTTATTCATCTATTAAAATAAATCATTACATTTATCAAATAAATATATATATTATTATTTTTTTATATATATCATATTACAGTATTCTGCAGAACTAATACTTTGAAACAATATTCTAATTTCCTTTATTTATTTTCAATACCTCACATTTAAGTTCCTATAGGGCTCATTCTCTCATTCACTGTTCTCAAGTGACCAGGGAGGGGGTCACTATTTTTACCCACAGACACAGTCAGACAAGACACAGGATCCCACACAGATACACTATTCTGTTCTGTCTCTTTCAGAACCATCCTTTCTGTTCAAATTTTACTTTATAAAAAATAAATTTAAAGGACCCACTTCTGGACTTCCTTCAACACAGTGGAATTCACTTAAAATTACTGCTGCACTTCCCCACACCGATACAAAGTCCTCTTGACAAGTGCCACTGTCTGATTAGTTATTAGTTAACCTTATTAGTTGAAATAAAATAAAATAAAATAAAACCCATCCGTCAAGGCCCACTTGGGTTGAATATCTGATAACCTTATCAGTTCAAATAAAATAAAGGAATCATCCTTCAAGGCCCACTTGATTCCTTAAACAAATATCTGATATCCTTATCAGTTAAAATAAAATAAAGGAATCATCCTTCAAGGCCCACTTGATTCCTTAAACAAATATCTGATATCCTTATCAGTTCAAATAAAATAAAGGAATCATCCTTCAAGGCCCACTTGATTCCTTAAACAAATATCTGATATCCTTATCAGTTAAAATAAAATAAAGGAATCATCCTTCAAGGCCCACTTGATTCCTTACACAAATATCTGATAACCTACACAACCCTCTGACAAGTACACAAATATCATGCAATTATTCTGAAATCAAAGATCCTCATTCCTTTTTTAGTTCTTTAAATTTGGAGAAGCTTTTTTAGTGACTTACCACTTCCAAGCGAGCCCTGGTGATCAACACAAACTTAAGAAAAAGCAAAAATTTGCTCACCTCAAGATAGTGGCCACTTGGTGTTTGTGTTGATCATTCAAGGTCATCAAGCTTGCAGTGGTTTGTCATCAGCTCCGAAGCCAGTCCCATCTGGGGTGCCAAATATGTTGGAAATTTTCTTCTTGCAAAAACCATTTCCCAAAGATCATTTGATTTCAGAAAGACTTTATTCAAATTAACAAAGCCGAGTTTCCCCTGCAGGAGACAACTCCAGTTCTTTGGTTTGCCTAGCATATATACACAGATGCTTTCCCAAAATGGTCACAACCTTCAGCAAGTTTTCCAGTTGGTTTCCTGGCTCATATGTCACAGCATTCCCAGTTCTTTTTCTGTCCATCATGCATCTTCTACATGTTATTTTCAAGCACGTTGTCAAGGTCCCCAAGAACTTAAAACAGGGCAAACACAACCTCAGCAAACAGCCAATAACTAATAGTGTCTTGTATACAGCTTATTTTACATTAAATTCAATAATAAAAATCTTCTACATTAACAATTAATGAGGAATATTGTAATACATCACAATCAAGGTACAAGGAAGGGAGACGACGAGTATCGTTAGATAGGCTGACTGAGACAGTTATTTTTCGCAGCTTGTTCATTAACTTGTTAACTGCAGTATATTGTGTAATATGAGACAATCGGGTTCAGTCGCGTCTGTGTCTTCCCGGCGGGTTCGGTTCCAGCTATCAAATAATAGACAGGTCCATGTCGGTTCCGGGTAATATATTTTTCGGATCTGCACGGGTCCGGGTCCAGTTTTTGAAATAATAGACGGGTCCGGGTCGGATCTGTGTTGAAGATTGCGGGTCTCTTCGGGTTCGGGTGCGAATTTTTGGACCCGTGAAGACCTTTAATTCGAACCTCTGATTGATTTGCGCCAAACTTAATGGCATGTGTCTTACCCCTACACTATAGCCACAGTAAATAGCACAGAGATTTCTGTAATTTAGTCTGGCCCAATCGATCGTTTAGTAAACGGCGGTATATTTGTATTTAATGTAAATATGGCATCTAATGTTACAAAATTCTGAGAGAGAGAACCCACCCACTTTTTAACAAATTTAAATGAATCAATACAACATCAATCCTTCCTCCTAAGCGTGTGTTTGTCTTACTCTGATTCACAATGGCAAGCCTATTATAAGTGTTTGTTTTAGACCTGTTCGGGTGCTTTCCACGGGAAATTGTGCACGTCACTCGCCCGTGTTTCTTGTCATATCCGTAAATAGAGCCACGTAGTCAAGCAAAAGGCTAATCATATTAATTACTGTTATGTGTCGTCTGTTGTAAATGGTGATGCCATTGTGCAGCTTTTACTGTAACTTGTTCATTTTAATGTGTTTTAAAGAGTTCTGAAGAGCAGTTTTAAAGCGTAATGTAGAGATGAGCTGGCCATCGCCATCTTGGCACAGCGTAACGACTGAATAACAGAAAATGGGCAGAGTTGGGACATGGGCGGAGCTTAGGTGACGTGATGACTTACAGACAGCTGATAAATGCCTATCCACCTGTCACTCGAATGCAGAACTTTAAGGCTTAATATAATGTAAACGAATGAGTTATAAAAACATTCACCCCCCTCACAGTCGTCATGAAGGGCAAAATTAGCTGTATAGACCAATTTGTCCCAGGCTGTAAACATGTTTTTTTCTGCTGTAAAGTTGGACATTTTAACACGGGGCTCAATGAGATTCTGCTCCTGCTGGAGCCTGTCCCTAGTGGCCAGTCGAGGAACTGCAGTTTAAGTCTGTAAATCCAGTGTTCAAATAGCCTGGCTCCGCCCTCGTACGTACTTCCGCTCAATTTTTATTTTTCCTTCAGTACTCCGTCTGGGATTGCGGTGTTTTCTCTGGTCAAATTTAACCCGGCCGAATCAGCGAACAGAGGGAGTGGCTGAGAACGATGGCGTTGATGTCGTGCGCTAGTTTGAGATGACATACGTCACGTCCAAAAGTTAGGGATTGGTTATGGCAGATCCAGAGTAGCTCTGAGCAGATCAAATAGCTTTAAACTTCAACAGAATTACCCGCCTTCAAGGAAGTAAACGCTTATCAATGGAGAGTGGCCAGACACTGGCTGCGTCTGAAAACCTAGGCAGCTGACTTTTTGCTTTGCTGCCTCATCAGACAAAGACTCTACAGGCAGCGGTTTGCGCATGAAGGCACCTCACAAAACTAATTTCGGACAGACTTCTAAGGCAGTGTAGCAGTTTAATGATCTACAGCAAAATAGAGCGAGCTTTGGTGAGAACTATAGGATATCAAATATCCTAATTTGGATAAAAGCGTCTGCTAAAATGCATAAATGTGAGAACTAAACACATATTTAATTACTACAGTAGTGATTTCTCGCTAGAAATTACATCAGAAGTGTAAAATGTTGGTGAAAAAACTTACATTTACACACAAACTGACTCACAAACGCAACTTCTGGCCGGCATCTTTTCCCCCCAGCTCAACTGTCACTGGTATCCCACAATCCTGTGCTTTCCATTCAAAGGCAGTGAAGGACACGTGTATGCTGCCTTCAAAAATTGATGAGATGAAGGTCTCTCAGGAGACAGGAAGTGAAGCTAACAATAGATTCGGACATTGCTTGATGCCTTCCTGACTTCAAATGTGTCCTCCGAAGGCAGCATTTTCTAGGTTTCGGACGCAGCCACAGTGTACAAATGAAATGTACGAGAGTCTAGTAGGACCAGGCTAGTGATCAAATGCTGTTTTGCTCAGTTTTCAGTGATGGTCACATGACGAGTGGCTGTGTTTGCGATTCCATAAACCTGGAAGAAACATTTTTAGAACCTTTAAGGAGATAATAAATGTGTCGTAGGGAGGATAAATAAATTGATAAATGTACTGCCAATGTGAGAATAACGTAATCAATAATAAAAAAAAAGAAGTGTAGTCTGATTACGAGTGTTTTAAAATGTTATAGTCTGTCAAGATACAGTCCAAACGGTAGTTTGATATCCTATAGCGCTAATCTTCCGGCACATTATATACAGTAATTCATAAACGATCTGGAAGTACTTTTTTTTAGCCACTATGCTCCAAATATTTGGAATTCTCTACCAAATGAAATGAAAGAGTCTCCAAGCATTCATACTTTTAAAAGGCATGTTAAGACTTTTTTAAAGTTGGTGATCGGTATAACAATATGGTATTTGCTTTTTTTATTGTCAGTTTTATCGTTGATATTGAGGTGACTTGTATTGCCAATTCCTTTATTTTACATTTTGAACCTTTCTGTTTTTTAATCTTTTTATATTGACTGTGTGAATCGTCATTCCCATTATTTGTTTTTATGCTTGTGAAGAACTTTGAGTTGCATTTCATGTTTGAAACTACAAATACATGTTTTATATACAGTCTTGTTCAAAATAATAGCAGTACAATGTGACTAACCAGAATAATCAAGGTTTTTAGTATATTTTTTATTGCTACGTGGCAAACAAGTTACCAGTAGGTTCAGTAGATTCTCAGAAAACAAACAAGACCCAGCATTCATGATATGCACGCTCTTAAGGCTGTGCAATTGGGCAACTAGTTGAAAGGGGTGTGTTCAAAAAAATAGCAGTGTCTACCTTTGACTGTACAAACTCAACTATTTTGTACAAACATTTTTTTTTTCTAGGATTTAGCAATCCTGTGAATCACTAAACTAATATTTAGTTGTATGACCACAGTTTTTTAAAACTGCTTGACATCTGTGTGGCATGGAGTCAACCAACTTGTGGCACCTCTCAGCTGTTATTCCACTCCATGATTCTTTAACAACATTCCACAATTCATTCACATTTCATGGTTTTGCTTCAGAAACAGCATTTTTGATATCACCCCACAAGTTCTCAATTGGATTAAGGTCTGGAGATTGGGCTGGCCACTCCATAACATTAATTTTGTTGGTTTGGAACCAAGACTTTGCCCGTTTACTAGTGTGTTTTGGGTCATTGTCTTGTTGAAACAACCGTTTCAAGGGCATGTCCTCTTCAGCATAGGGCAACATGACCTCTTCAAGTATTTGAACATATGCAAACTGATCCATGATCCCTGGTATGCGATAAATAGGCCCAACACCATAGTAGGAGAAACATGCCCATATCATGATGCTTGCACCTCCATGCTTCACTGTCTTCACTGTGTACTGTGGCTTGAATTCAGAGTTTGGGGGTCGTCTCACAAACTGCCTGTGGCCCTTGGACCCAAAAAGAACAATTTTACTCTCATCAGTCCACAAAATGTTCCTCGATTTCTCTTTAGGCCAGTTGATGTGTTCTTTGGCAAATTGTAACCTCTTCTGCACATGCCTTTTTTTAACAGAGGGACTTTGCGGGGGATTCTTGAAAATAGATTAGCTTCACACAGACGTCTTTTAACTGTCACAGTACTTACAGGTAACTCCAGACTGTCTTTGATCATCCTGGAGGTGATCATTGGCTGAGCCTTTGCCATTCTGGTTATTCTTCTATCCATTTTGATGGTTGTCTTCCGTTTTCTTCCACGTCTCTCTGGTTTTGCTCTCCATTTTAAGGCATTGGAGATCATTTTAGCTGAACAGCCTATCATTTTTTGCACCTCTTTATAGGTTTTCCCCTCTCTAATCAACTTTTTAATCAAAGTACGCTGTTCTTCTGAACAATGTCTTGAACGACCCATTTTCCTCAGCTTTCAAATGCATGTTCAACAAGTGTTGGCTTCATCCTTAAATAGGGGCCACCTGATTCACACCTGTTTCTTCACAAAATTGATGACCTCAGTGATTGAATGCCACACTGCTATTTTTTTGAACACACCCCTTTCAACTAATTCAACTAATTGCCCAATTGCACAGCCTTAAGAGCGTGCATATCATGAATGCTGGGTCTCATTTGTTTTCTGAGAATCTACTGAACCTACTGGTAACTTGTTTGCCACGTAGCAATAAAAAATATACTAAAAACCTTGATTATTCTGGTTAGTCACATTGTACTGCTATTATTTTGAACAAGACTGTATGTATGTCTATATATGGCACCCCGACTGGGTCTGGTTTCCCCCAAGGTTTTTTTTTCTCCGTCATGGCCTGGTGGAGTTTGGGTTCCTTTGGTCGCCTTTGGCTTGCTCAGTTGGGGACACTAACATTATGATCCAAGTTATTCAACTAAATATACAAATTAAATGTATTAATTAGGTCTTATTTAATTCTATAAACTATCCAAATCAAATTTTGTTGCAATATTGTCCTGTTTAACACTGTGAAGCTGCTTTGAAACAATCGTCATTGTAAAAGCCCTATATAAATAGTATATATATATATATATATTATATTACACTAAAAAGTTTTAGAATGGTAAGATTTTTTTTATGTTTATATACACATTTGTATGTATATATGCACACATATTTATATGTGAAGTTGATCATATTTTCTGGGCACAGGATGGCAACGGCGGCCTGCGCAGGAGCGGCTCGTTCGGGAAGATTCGTGAAGCCCTGCGCCGCAGCAGTGAGATGCTGGTGAAGAAACTGCAGGGCAGCGGCCCACAGGAGCCACGCAACCCCGGGTGAGATTAAACCACAACGCTTCAGGGAGGATGTTCTCACACACACACACGCACACACACACACACACACACACACACTGCTCTGATATGCTCCTGTAACTGCTGTTTTTGTTTGGTTCATAAGGATGAAGAGGGCAAGCTCCTTAAATTTCCTCAACAAGAGCGCAGAAGAAACCTCACAGGTGTGTTTTCGTGTGTGCATGCCCTTACTGAAGTAATTCTTGTATTCAGCTAGGAGGCATTACATTGATCAAAAGTGAGAGTAAAGACATTAATGTTACAAATGAGTTCTATTGCAGATAAATGCTGTTTGTTTTTTTTTACTATATTCATCATGAAATCCTGAAAAAAATGTATCAGTTTCCACAAAAATATGAAGCAGCACGTCTGTTTTCAAATGTTCTGTGCTGAAGGTCAATTCACACTAAAGCAAATCAAAAGAAGCGTACAATTTGCAGACAAAACATGCATGTGCTTTAATGCAAGGGCATCTTATAATACAGATCAAGTGATAAAGATAAGAAATGCATTTTGATGGACTTGAAACCATTGACAAACAATTGTACTTCTGTACTTTGCTTTAACATGTTCACATTCAAGTTAAGACCATGTATGTATAAAGATTTTGAATTTATGCCTTGAATATTCACTCAAGGCAGGTATCTTAAAGGTGCAGTTAGCGATTTCTGAGAAATACTGTTAATATTTAAAATCACCCCAAACAAACACCCCATACCAAATAAAACACACCCCTCCCTCCCTACTGCTGATTGGCTCACTCTCTCCTCCTCTATGATGAGTGGACACGCCCCCTACTGCTGATTGGCTCACTCTCTCCTCCTCTATGATGATTGGACACGTCCCCTACTGCTGATTGGCTCACTCTCTCCTCCCCTATGATGAGTGGACACGCCCCCTACTGCTGATTGGCTCACTCTCTCCTCCCCTATGATGAATGAACACACCCCCTACTGCTGGTTGGCTCATTTTCTCCTCCCCTATGATGAGTGGACACTCCCCCTACTGCTGATTGGCTCGCTCACTCACTCCTTCCCTATAAGTGGACACACCCCCTACTGCTGATTGGCTCACTCTCTCCTCCCCTTTATGAATGGACACGCCCACTACTGCTGATTGGCTCACTCTCCTCCCCTATGATGAATGGACACGCCCCCTACTGCTGATTGGCTCACTCTCCTCCCCTATGATGAATGGACACGCCCCCTACTGCTGAGTGGCTCACTCTCTCCTCCCCTATGATGAATGGACACCCCCCCCCTACTGCTGATTGGCTCACTTTCCTCCCCTTTATGAATGGACACGCCCCCTACTGCTGATTGGCTCACTCTCTCCTCCCCTATGATGAATGAACACGCCCCCTACTGCTGATTGGCTCACTCTCTCCTCCTCTATGATGAATGGACACGCCCCCTACTGCTGATTGGCTCACTCTCTCCTCCTCTATGATGAATGGACACGCCCCCTACTGCTGATTGGCTCACTCTCCTCTCCCCTATGATGAGTGGACACGCCCCCTACTGCTGATTGGCTCACTCTCTCCTCCCCTATGATGAATGGACACGCCCCCCTACTGCTGATTGGCTCACTCTCTCCTCCCCTATGATGAGTGGACACGCCCCCTACTGCTGATTGGCTCACTCTCTCCTCCCCTATGATGAATGGACACGCCCCCCTACTGCTGATTGGCTCACTCTCTCCTCCCCTATGATGAATGGACACGCCCCCTACTGCTGATTGGCTACGAGTGTTGTGCTGCTTTGTCCGATCCATTTTATAAACGTTTTTCAGATATCACTTATTGCACCTTTTAAAGTGTTTCAAATGTATGCGTTTTACCATTGCTACCATATGTTACATGATACCAATCGTGTGTGTGTGTGTGTGTGTGTGTGTGTGTCTCTTCAGGAATCTAACAACGGCCTGTCAGAATCCAGGGGACTGAGCGCTAGTAATGTGGACCTGACCAGACGCAGCTCTCTGATCAGTTAGAAAACCGCGGCGTCTCGACGTGGAAAAGGCCAAACGGAGAGGCTGTTTGCTACCTACTTGAATCGAAAAATGTCATTAAATGATCCTTACTCAAAACGTTTTCCTAAGAAAAAGGTCTTAAAAGCAAAAATATGTCTTTTAGTTTCACATCGCTTGCATATTCCGGGTTACGTCCATCTGCTTATTAGCCACACTGAACAAACGCAAATATTAAAGATATAACGCAATGTAGCACGCTACTAGACCACAGGCAGACGATCTGCTCTAGACACATTCAGTGGGACAATTACGTCATAGCATGCCATCAAAATTGCGTAGTTTAGCATACAACGATGAAGTAATACTGTCTGTACAAAGCAAACGTTTTCGCTGGGATTGCCGATATGGGTTTGCCATTTAAAAAAAACAGAAAAATCATACGTGCTAACTCCTCGACCTCACCGAGTTGAAATGATGCGAAAACTGTATTTGCACTTATGAAAAATATGAACGTAGAGGTCAGAGCACTGACTGGTACGACCTCACCTTTGCCTTCTGAGTTTTATGTATATAATGATTTAAATTATTGAAGTTTTGTTTTGCAAAATTAGCGCACAAGGATTTCGTTTACACTGTAGGTGGATATTTGTCCTGGAGCGACTGGAAAACGTGTTGAACGGTACAGTGAAGGATTCGGCTTTATAATCTGAAGGCTGATTTGAGGTAGAGCTCTTATTTATTAGGGGTTCGTTCGGGGCAAATCATAATTCAAACGCTCATTTGTTTTATCTGAAGGAGCCCATCTCTCTGTCCTAGAGCTGATGAGATGGTGGAAAAGGCCAAATGGATATAACTGGAGTTTTCCATCAGCGTATAATGTGATGTTTTTCATTTTACATGATCGTCTAGCCGCCAGAACAACATATGAATCATAGCTGTGTCTAAAACAGACAATTCCAGCTGTTTTTGTTTTATCTTATCCATTTCATGTTGATTTAATTATTAAATATCCTTACAGGAACAACAAATGTATTTGTGTACATGAACGTTTGAGCCTTTATGTGACTCTGTTACCCTTTCTTTTATCTTTGATTAAGGTGTGTGTGTGTGATATTGGGTTAATTTGAGTGATTTCTCTTCTGTGTGCTTCAGAGCGATGATTATGATGATAATCTGTTTCATCTCTGAATGCGCAGACGACACTAGCTTTTGGGTCCAGCTCATGAATAAATGTCTGAATCATATTTCACCTAAAATCATATGCAGTTATATTTTGCATAAAGAAAATAGGACCACCATCTGTGCATTGTCACATTATGGTCATCACAAGTAAGCACATTTCCCCCAAAATTCTTCTTAATGTAATGTTTTACCGCCATAAATCAGCATAAATTAAAGGCGGGACAACAAATACTACGAATGAAATATAGCAAATATATATGATATTTGCCGTAATAAGAATTTAAATTAAATGTGAGATTAAATGTGCTTAATTGTCCTTAATGTCACAATGTTAACATCTTATTGGTCTTTAAATTTAAAAAAATATCTTTAATAATTGGTGAAATATAACCTAGGCATGTTTTTGCTTAGTTTTGTGAGGTTTACTTGAACAGAATGTATTGCAAAATGTTACCAATGGGTTAGTTTTAATTGCGTTTTGTTAAGATGAACAAAAATAGGCGTTCTAGAAAGAGCTGAGAAAAGAAAGTGATGGAAAAAATACGAGGAGAAATGAATGTAGGCATGAAGGAACTGGAGCTAAAGATACGAATGTCACTATTGATTGTAAAATACAAATGTTTTGCCTCACAACTACAAAAACACACACTTGTTTCTTCTCACACAGACCACATATGAATGTGAACCCACCTTTGGCTGTCCTGTTTGTCATGATTACTGTGATGCCTTCCTCTCACCACATGTAAAGTACGCCTCACTGGTTAGATTGTGCTGCTGTTACACAAGTTGCCCTGCACTGATCTCTGAACAGCGCCCCCTGTCTTGATCAGAAATCGTAGCGTTGTAGATGAAACCCTCTGTACCCAGATCAGCTGTGAAGGGAAACATGTAGCCGCGCCGTCCCCTCAGAGATGCGTTTCACTTGTGAAGGGGCCAACCTCATGTATGTTTTAATAAAGGGTTCGGAATAAACTGCTTTTCAAACCAAATAAATGTGTTCGTGTGTCTCCTTTATTATGCTTTTGACAGTTGTTTTGAAGAATGTTGATGGGCCAAATTAACTTCTTTAGGGGAATAAAATCCTATGGGAGTCAATGGCATTCCTCAAAATATTTTCTTTTGTTCAATTTAAGAAACTCATACAGGTTTGGAACAACATGAGGGTGAGGAAATGATGACTGATTGTTCACTTAGGGTGAATTAACCCTTTAAAGCATATCCGTCTGTCTGTCCATATATGCATATAACACTAAATATTGTGTGTAGTGATCTATCAAAAATACACGTATCAGGCATATCATTATTATGTGAAGAGTGGGTGGGATATATTAGGCAGCAAGTGAACATTTTATCCTTAAAGTTGATGTGTTAGAAGCAGGAAAAATGGGCAAGCGTAAGGATTTGAGCGAGTTTGACAAGGGCCAGATTGTGATGTCTAGACGACTGGGTCAGAGCATCTCCAAAACTGCAGCTCTTGTGGGCTGTTCCCGGTCTGCAGTGGTCAGTCTCTATCAAAAGTGCTCCAAGAGGAACAGTGGAGAACCGGCCACAGGGTCATGGGCGGCCAAGGCTCAGTGATGCACGTGAGGAGCGAAGGCTGGCCAGTGTGGTCCGATCAAACAGACGAGCGACTGGAGCTCAAACTGCTCCAGAAGTTAATGCTGGTTCTGATAGAAAGGTGTCAGAATACACAGAGCAGCTCAGTTTGACCAGTCAGTGTGCCTTTGCTGACCCCTGACCCCGCCGAAAGCACCAACAGTGGCACGAGAGCATCAGAACCTGGGGAACGCATGGCACCAAGGGCCCATTGCACAAAACTAGGATAAGGGATTATCTTGACGATACTGGCTTAATTTATCCACTAATATACAGTTATCTTTCATATACCGTTATCATTCTTGGTGTGAGTGTGCCTTCAGGGTACGTTTACACGACGATGGTGCACAAAATTTTGCTTACAGATGACAACCTCACCAAAAATCCCAGTTTAATCCCTTATCCTAGTTTTGTGCAATAGGGCCTAGGATGTGGATGAAATGGGGAAGTGTATATAGGCTATATAATAATACAGGGAAGACGGCTACTATTTGTGTAGCTTCCCACTGAAGCTAAGCAGGGCTGAGCCTGGTCAGTACCTGGATGGGAGACTAACTGGAAAAAACAGTTTGCTGCTGGTAGAGGTGTTAGTGAAGCCAGCAGGGGGCGCTCACCCTGTGGTCTGTGTGGGTCCTAACGCCCCAGTATAGCGATGGGGACACGATACTGACAAAGAGCACCGTCCTTCGGATAAGACGTTAAACCGAGGTCCCGACTCTCTGTGGTCGTTAAAAATCCCAGGATGTCCTTCGATAAAGAGTAGGGGTGTAACCCCGCAATTTGGCTACCGTCGCATCATCCAGGTGGATGCTGCACATTGGTGGTGGTTGAGGACATTTCCCCCTTCTATGTAAACCGCTTTGAGTGCCTTGAAAAGCGCTATATAAATCTAACACATTATTATTATTATTACTGTATAGTGTTTGCGTGTGTCTATCAACACACAACACATACAGGTGAGCCCCAATAGTGAACCTGTCAATCATCTTGACCAATAGGAGGACAGTTTTACTCGCATGTGACTTGTATAAACACATTTTGGTACGCTTTGAAATGTTGCTTTGAGAAATCGAACTGAACCGAGAGGAAAATGCAACATTGCGACAAACAAAGTCCTTATTTGGGAACAAAGCAAACAATCTACAGGTCTGAAAATGCCCCCCGGGTCTATTTTCATGGTACCAGTTTCAAATAATTACAGGGGGAAAAAAATGTATGCACTTTGGCCGTTCATTTACACGACAACTGCGTTCTTTTGAGGGCCTGAAAACAAACTTTTGAAAACTGGAGGTTTTTGAAGACGATACTGTTATCCTCTTCAATGTAAACTACAAAAATGTGAATCTGTAAAAACCGTGAGTTTCACGTGTTTATAGGTGTGTAGTGTTTCTTTACAAAATGGCACGGCCATCTACTGGCCTGGCAGCAGAATACAGCATTTTAATCGTTTTCGCGGATCCATGTGAACGGGGATCGTTTTGACAAAGCTGTTGTCTGTACAGGACAATCTCAAAGGAAAAGCTTTTCTGTTTTCACTACATCATTCCCAAGTTTGAGAGTAATAATACTGTTCTGCAGCTCAGAGCGTTAGATAACATGACTTTGATAGTCAACTACTGAGGAAATTGTTTGTTTTAAAATTTGAGAATTGGAGTTTAAGATTGGCTCTCTGTGCAACACACACACACACACACACACACACACACACACACACACACACACACACACACACACACACACACACACACACACAGTTCAGTGATTAAGCCTGACATTAGTCACTTTATATACTAAAGGGATATTGACCCCTGCACTGCCACATTTGCTTTCAGTTTCCAACCGCTTTAAAGATCATCAGATAACGTTTGGTGGGCAGCTTTGCAGACCCACTCATGTCACATGCAGAAACGCTGAAGTTTGAGTGTCAACTTCCTGTCTCTGCTGCCTGTCTTTGACTGCCGAAGCCCTCGCATGAGGAAACCAGAGCAGCGACAGCAGTGTGTGAAACAGGTCGCTGAAATGTGCTAGTTCGAATTCACCAACGTAAAGAAAATGGCTGCCAACACAACCCAACGGCCGAAAAGCGTTGACATCAGCAGCCATGTCTTGGGTAAGTTCCTCTTTTGGAGCACGACTATATTAAGGGTTTAATCTTTGTGTTAACAAGGGCAGGTCAATTCAGTTGATGCCTTAAGCTAGAAGGAGCCTCTTCTTTGTGGCCATTTTCTCTTTAAGATCTTTCTGATGATGATATTTTTTAACCATTAGTTATACACTATATATGTTTTGCAATTACAAGGCAGTTGTACAGCAAACCTGGGTGCGGGTAAGTCTGAACCGGTGAACGTCTGAAGGAGCTAAGTTTAATCTGAGGATGACTTCTTCTCTTTCTCTCAGGATCTTTCTCTCTGCTGTCCATGGGGCCTGAATTTGCCGGGACGGGGCCCATGCGCATCCACTTTCAGATTGGGCTCCTCAAAGAGGAGGTCCAGATCCCTGAGGGACGCCTCGGCTTCCAGCAGGCCAAGCATCTCGCAGCAGAAATCATCGAGAGAAAGGTACTGTGCACCCTCATCATGTGATGTTTTGATAAAGCATGTGGTGTTAACTTCACTCAGAAATAGTAGGCGAAATTAAAAGTGTCATGGTTTACTCCAAACGTGTATGACTTACATACAACAAATGAGCGAATGGGGCAGTCAAGCACAAATAGCATTATAAAAGGAGCTTGTGTATTTATAATACAAGACTTAAGGCCCAGTCACATCAAGAACGATAACTATATTAGCGTTCACACCAGCAGACAATATCGCTCTGTTTATTTTAAGGGTGTGATTGTCTAGTCGCGTTAAATGCTTGAGCTTGTTACAGCAGGATTGATTCTGATTGGCTGTCAATGTTTTGATTATTCATCAGCTGGATAAAATCATTCTGAAAAAGATTGTACCGAGATTATTTCTCTGTGCTGTTATCATTAGAGCTGTGGTGTGAACTCTGTTATTCTTTAATATTAAGAAGAATCATAGTTAGGTGTAAATAGATTTAGGTATTTTCAGACTGAGCTTAACCCTGGGGTAAAGTAACGTTTCAAACTTGTAATTTAGCAGCAGGGTTTGCAAATTTCAGTGTTTACATGCTTAACTTGTTTGGCTATCACCAGACGAAGCTCAGTTTAAGATTGAACATTGCTCTGGGGAGTCTGCTCTGTATTTTCTCCTGCACAAGAGGTGTGATCAACTGGGATTATTTGAATAACTCTACGCAATTGGATAGTCCTTCAACCAATCAGACCACAAGAGGCGTGATCAACGGGCAATGACCCATCGCTTCTCTATCTGTCATCGCGTTAAACCCACCAATAGTGTGCCAGCTGGATAAGCCAGTCTGTGATCGGTTCCCACAAAAGTGTACCAGAAGCAGTAGAAATGAATGTACGGGTTTCCAGACCTGAGTTGCCGGGCGAAATCAAATCAGGCTGGGTTTACCCAGTCTAGTGCTAAACGAATGTCTTTAAAACCTGAGTGATCTGGAAGTTGCGGCTGACTTTACTTCAGTATTGTGATGCATCTTCCGAGTGAAACAAAACCTTATATAGAGGGTGTGGCTTGTTCTTTTCCTCTGGGAATTGATTGGATCTGGAAAAGTAGCGTTCCCTTCAGCTTGTTGTCAATGCAGAAGACTGACGCTGTATCTGAACTTACTAGAACTCCATTTTGATTTGAATTTACTTAAAGGAACTGTATGTAGGAAATGTATTTAAATTAATCATAAAATGGCCCTGATATGTCACAAGACATTAAGAAATGTTAATTTCAAACACTTATAATACTGACAACAGTTGTTGCAGCTCTCAACTGATGTTGATGTTGACATGTTGTGTTTTGGCCTGAAGCTCCACCCTCCACCTACCGACCAATCACAGAGTCAGTAGTGTTTGGGCATCCGGGTTGCCAGATCTGCTCTAGTTACCACAGCTACAGATCTACAAACGTTCCTGCTGATCCTACAGCCAATCTGGCAACCTCGAGCCAGGGGGAGGGGGATACACTTGCAGTACCAGTTTTGGCCACAATCTTACATACACTTACTTTAACAACCGTTAAAAACGTACGTTCTATATAGTATGAATATGAGTGGTATGCATGAAATCTGTACGTACTATATCTGACATGTTGTTATTACCATGTGATCTACCAGAGCCCAGCATCAATTGTGTCGCTTCACCTCCATTCATAAATCATCTCCTGTGGCCTCATGGGATAGTAAAGTGTCCATCGAATACACACTTCAGAGAATCTTGTTGGAAGTAGTAGGTCATACAGGGACTTTTCGCCCACTGTTTTTCGAAGACTTTGTATTCGGAGTCAGACATACTAATTTGGCATGCTGTTTTTTGCATACTATATAGTAGGGAAGTAGCCGATTTCGGATGCAGTTTAACGGTTGGAGGGGATGTTCTACCCAAACCTTCAAACTGACATCATCTGAGAAGGAAGACCTTGTTTAAAGTTTATGCCACGCCCATCTCGGGAATTTGGGTATCAAAATTATTTCCGAACTTCCCAGTGGCATTCAAGTGCACGTTTTACCTCGGAAACTCGTATTTACGATCATTCCAATAGCACGTGAAGGCAGCATTGAACGCAACATTATGCTGCCTTCACGTGCTATCGGAAGTTTCCTACTTCCCACTTCAGAAGTCGTGATTACGAGCTTGTTGTGCTCAGGTGCTTTTTTGTCGGAAAGAATGGAGGACGCCAGGTTCATACTTTTTGGCGTCTTGGGAAAATGTTATTTTAACACTATAACCATTTCAGTCATTTCCTGGTCCCAGAAAATCATCGAATCAACGGCAAACACTAGCAGCACAACACCAAAACATAATGTTTATAATCATATTCACAATAAAGGCATAATGTAGACAAGATAAGGCTGCTTGAAGACTAAAATGGCAATAGTTTTCAGCCCTACATGATCCTATTGTATAGCTACTTTACCACACGATCTAGATAGTCAGCTTGCTCACTATTCTGGTATGATGGTCAACTACATGCCATTTTCAATGTGTTTAAAATATACAATATGCTTAAAATGATTATTTATTTATATGTACTTCTTTAACGACAAGACAAGACAATGAAACTGTTGTTGAAAAAATCTAATAAAACACCTGCCACAGCAGAAATTCGTCTCCAATCCACCATTTTTAACGGTTATGCCACGCCCATCTCGGGAACTTGGGTATCAATATTATTTCCGAAATTCCCAGAGGTAAACACGACATCAGAGGGCGTTCATGTTCAGTTTTTACCTTTTTGTGTAATTTTTAATTTTTAAGCCAGCATTAGTTACAGCTGCTAAGCAACCGTTATCACGTGCCTCATATTCACAATTGTGGACAGTCACGGAAACCGCACGCTGTATAAACATTAGTTTCAGCTTTTGAGGGGAAAAATTTTAAATTGTGAGAGAACTCGACAACTGAGTGCAGAAGAGATAGTTTAATTCTTACCTGGCTTTATAGTCTGACAACTCCTACTCTACTGCAATATATGATGTGAGGATGCCCAATGATAGGCTACAGACTTTATGTAAACAATTCGTGTGCGGTGTTGTTCGTGCAATCAGTGGCACAGCAAATAAGAACGTTAACCCAGGGTGACGTCATGAATAACTGATGAGAGAAATTTCATAACTGAAATTAAACACGCAATGTAATGAAATCATGTAAAAAAGTAGTGCACAACAGTTATCATTGCATATGATTCCACATAGTATATAGGAAAAAAATAAGTAGGCCTACTGTGAAGTATGCAGTGAGCATTAGCAATAGGCTATATGAGCATGTTGTGTGTGAATGACGTTATATGAGAGCGGTGTTCGTGTGTGTGTATGGGAGGTCACTCGATAACAAAGGTTTGTGTGTAACTTCAAAAAATAACTTCCAAACTACCAAATAACTTCATAAAAGCGTCCCCGCGGGTCGGTGCAGCACTAACAGTTCCCCTGAACACTGCAGGAGGATTTCACATGCAGGTGTTCTTCTGGCGGCGTGTGTGAAATGCCTTCATCAGGTACAGTCAGTGGCAGATGTTTCAGCATGTCATATGAATATAATTTCAAGGGTTTTATTTTTTTCAAACGCCAAATAATCACGATGCTCACGTTTACAAGCGTCATTATAGTAGTCTATTGGTTACCGTTTTACAGAATCTATATGATACTTCAGTTCAATGTTTGAGTGGTAGCGTTAGGTAATCACCATAACAAGCAGGACAGCATCGGTCGGGCACGCCTCCTTCAGCTCACGCCAACGAGCAAACGCTGGTCACATGTTGATCCTCGTCCTGCCTTTAATCCATCACTTTTTCGTTTCCTCTTATTGCTTTCCTCCAGCAAAACCTTTTCTTTCTTATGTGTCTGTGCTGCTTTGGACATGACTATATTATCCGACGAACAAAGTTGGGCTCGCACGTCCGAATGTAAGGAAGTGTGGGTGTTGGTGGAAGTGACGTATATGCCGTAAGCTGTCGAATTTTGTAGTTCTTTTTGTTCTCGGGTTA
This sequence comes from Pseudorasbora parva, assembly GCF_024679245.1. Classification (NCBI taxonomy): domain Eukaryota; kingdom Metazoa; phylum Chordata; class Actinopteri; order Cypriniformes; family Gobionidae; genus Pseudorasbora; species Pseudorasbora parva. The sequence goes on along the minus strand of NC_090172.1, from coordinate 61,700,680 downwards.
CTACCTGAAACCCGAAGTTTAAAAGTACGATCAAAAACGATACAGACCCCGTCAGGCTATGGCAGACGTGTCATTCAACCTATTGTAAGTCGATGTATCATCACAAGAGTCTTGAAAATATATTATGAAGGTTGAAAAGTTACCTAGTGCTGATTTAAATCCAATTTACCATTCGAAATCAAGCTTACTTGTGCTGTGTGTAAGCTATTGCAACACAATTACCTCGTTGTAAAAAATACATTGCTTATCCCTTACGAAACAAAAATATATTGCAATATATTTGAAAATATCATGCAATATATTCACATATATGGGATTTAATATTTATATTTTCCAATATATTGCAATATATTGAAAGCGGCAATCATTTGTATATTTTGCAATATATTGCATGAATATATTTTATAATACCATCAATATATTATTCCATATAATAAAATATATTTCAAGAAAATATATTGGTAAATATATTTTCCTTTCGTAAGGGATTACATGGCAACCTACCAAATAAATCAATAATTTGACACAAAATATTGATTTAAAAAGGAGTTTATTGATTTAAAAAACGATTTGTATTGCTTCTGCTAAAGAAACTAGTCCGTTTCGTCTCTGCGGTTAGAATCCTGTGTCCATAGCAACGCGCTGTTTCATGCTAACGGTCTAAGCAGCGCATTCTACATTTGAATTCAACCAAGCCATGTAATAGGCTAATAACAAACAATAAACACTCATGGTGATTTGCATATTTTGTATCAGTTTATTTTGTGACAGTGACCACATAGTAAGATATTGCACCAAATGACCATATGCACAGAATGTTCCTAATAATAATAATAATTATAGTATGTGTGTGTGCGCGCAGAACTGTGTGTGTGTGTCCATAGATGGACCCTTTTCACAGACTGTGACGCGTTGGGTTTTAACGGTCATCAATATCGTAAATCCTACAACGTTTTTTGTATTTTCATTTATGTACATGTACATTTATAACACTAATACTTTTGTATTATATTACTTTTGCATCAAATTATAAAAATAACAAATTTATCGCTGCTGTAAAGGGGGTTTTTAATAAGGGAGTGATATTAAAATGAACATATTTCTCTCATGTCACTGCCGTTATCAATCTCTCTCCATTTCTCGCTCTTTTTGAAAGTTAAGGGTTAACCTTCCACTATTGTGTTTTGCTTTTGCTATTGGGGCAAATGGGGGCACAAAAATAGAGTTAATGTATGTCTCTCATCTGAGAAACCTGGAAAATGTGAAAAGGGTCTATTCCCGTTATTGTGTCAGTCAAACACCCACACTAATAAACACACATTACTGACAATGACTTTAGTCAAGGCTGCTTCCGTCAGTCAAAAGGTCAAGCGCACACACACCATTCAAACCATTGTGACCCAGGTGATTTGACTGTGCTGTCTCTCTTTCCTCTTTACCTTTTCATAGCCTTTCATTAGCTTTAAAGAGGAACATGAGCACGACTCGACCTTCCTTTAGTATCTTTAAAACATGTCCATTTTGAACAGTGATTGCTTCATGACAGATTCTTGCAGTCTTGTTTCGCCTTCGACGGGCTGTGAAGTGAATGAACTATCATATTTCATTAATCTGCAGATGTTATCTGTCTATATTGTGTTTTTGAGTCGTTTTCAGAGACACTTTTTGTCAGGCTGTTCGGGGTGTTTTTCTAGGCTGGCAGTATAGGCCTACGTAGTAACATATGGTAATTACTTTGGATATAAAAAGAATTTGAAGAAATCGTGCCAGTGTGTTCTGAATATGTTCATGAAAGAAGAGGAAGTTTAAGGGTGTGTGTGAAGACGCCACAAAATTAGGTGCTACTCAAACATGCACACAAACACACACATCTCAGCCCTCCTTTAGCATCTCTCCCCCTCCGGCCGCCTCTCTTTTTGTCCGCTGTGGTTCACAGCCTCTGCCTGTAACTTTCCAACCACAGACTCTTCCCCTAACACACACACACACACACGGTGCGCATGCATGCGACACACATGCACATACACATGCACAGACACACTGTTTCTCTGCTTGACCTTCTTATGGTGCAGTTTCCAATTGAAGCGGGACAGGATCATCACACACACACACTAATATTTGTTAAGGAGTGACCTCCCACATACACACACATGAACACCGCTCTCATATAACGTCATTCACACACACAACATGCTCATATAGCCTACCCGTGTGTTCAGATTGGATTGCTAATGCTCACTGCATACTTCACAGTAGGCCTATTTATATATTTTCTATAAATGCTATGTGGAATCATATGCAATGATAGCTGTTAGTAGTGCACTACATTTTTACATGATCTCATTACATTGTGTGTTTTAAATAGATGACACGTGCTGGCAAATTGAGTCGCAATGAGCACATTTTTAAAACTTAAAAGTTGTTCACATGCTCTATTAAAGCCCCACTTGGCTACTTTTGCTCTCGGGGTCCCCCTACAGTTGGGAAAAAATAATGTCCTGAACTACTGTCGTAAGATCTGTCATCCTACAACAGGGGATGCCATCGCGCGTGCATTTGTTGACATGACAACCCTGATAGCCCTGAACTAGTGATGCGCGGGTCGTCTCATAACCCACGGACCCCGTATGTCTATTTAATGGTCGCGGGTGCGCGGCGGGTTGTAAAAATATATACAGTGGTGCAGGGCGGGCCAAATAACTTCATAAAAGCGTCCCGCGGGTTGGTGCAGCACTAACAGTTCCCCTGAACACTGCAGGAGGAGTTCACATGCAGGTGTTCTTCTGGCGGCGCGTGTGAAATGTCTTCATCAGGTACAGTCAGTGGCATATGTTTCAGCAGGTCGTATAAATATCATTTCATGGGTTTTATTTTTTTCAAACGCCAAATAATCACGATGCTCACGTTTACAAGCCAGTGTCATTATAGTAGTCTATTGGTTACCGTTTTACAGAATCTATATGATACTTCAGTTCAATGTTTGAGTGGTAGCGTTAGGTAATCACCGTAACAAGCAGGACAGCATCGGTCGGGCACGCCTCCTTCAGCTCACGACAACGAGCAAACGCTGGTCACATGTTGATCCTCGTCCTGCCTTTAATCACATCACTTTTTCGTTTCCTCTTATTGCTTTCCTCCAACAAAACCTTTTCTTTCTTATTTGTCTGTGCTGCTTCGGACATGACTATATTATCCGACAAACAAAGTTGGGCTCGCACGTCCGAATGTAAGGAAGTGTGTGTGTTGGTGGAAGTGACGTATATGCCGTAAAGCAGTCGAATTTTGTAGTTCTTTTTGTTCTCGGGTTACTACCCGAAACCCGAAGTTTAAAAGTACGATTAAAAACGATACAGACCCCATCAGGCTATGGCAGACGTGTCATTCAACCTATTGTAAGTCGATTTATCATCACAAGAGTCTTAAAAAATATATTATGAAGGTTGAAAAGTTACCTAGTGCTGCTTTAAAAACCATTTTAACTATTTGTTGGAATCAGAGAAAAATGACTGAGCTACACAAATCTGAAGTCGATATAAAAAGAAAAAATCGTTCTGCAGGATCTCAAACAAAATCACCCAGCAAATATACCCCAAAATTCCTGGGAATAACACAAAATTTGGCAACAAAAAAAAATATCTATAGGCAAAATATATATGCAACTTGTTCCCCCATAGCTACCACATTTAATTAGACAGACAGCCTGTATATATTAAGACTGTCCCGCACGGATCTATCTAACGCTACACATCAGATGTTTTTACACAACAGTTAAACAGCATTCTTCATGGACAAGGGAAAGGTACTCCTCTCGGAAAACTACAAATAAAGATACTCTTAGATGTTTAATTGCTATTTGGGGCATTAGGATCACTAGATGAGGGCTTTAATGAACTCAAAATCAAAAAATTTCACTTGTTTTGCCTGTAGCTCGAAATATGGGCATCCTGACTTATTTTGCCAGCACGACACACACATGTTGGTCTATGTGGTTTACAGGGACTCTCCATAGGCGAAATGGTTTTTATACTGTACAAACCGTATTTTCTATCCCCTTACACTGCCCCTGCCCCTAAACCTACCCATCACAGGAAACATGCTGCATTTTTACTTTCTCAAAAAAACTTCATTTAGTATGTTTTTAAGGCCGTTTGAATTATGAGGACATTTGATATGTCCTCATAAACCACATTTATAGTGTAATACCAGTGTAATACCCATGTAGTTATACAAATTTGTGTCCTCATAAACCACATAAACAGGCTCTCACACACACACACACACACACACACACACACACACACACACACACACACACACACACACACACACACACACACACACTGTGTGGGTAGGCCCCTAAACCTACCCAATCACAGGAAACATTTAGCATTTTTACTAATACTTTCTAAAATAAACTCCTCCTGTGTGATTTATAAGCCTTTTGAAAAGTGGGGACAAGTGTAATGTCCTCATATCTCACCCTCTCCTGTAATACCGGTGTCATACCCATGGCATTATACACACTTGTGTCCTCATATGTCACAAAAACATGCCCCCCCCCCCCCCCCCCCCCACACACACACACACACACACACACGCACAGTACCTTTTTTAAAGCTGCAGTCCGTATCTTTTTGCACTCTAGTGGTTAATAAACAGAACTGCATGCGTCATGCGGAAGAACATTGCAGCCGGAGCTACTTCTCTCTGTCTATGGCGGATCACGCAGGGACTGTGCTCCTCCGCAGCGGTACAGTCTGGCCTGAAATAGTCCCAATATAAATGCTTATTATAAGTGTACCATAGTGATTCAGGGTAAGACAAAAACTCGGCTTGGAAAATGGATTCATGTTGTACATTCTCATTATATAATTTTTGTAAATTTTGAACACAAAAAAAGTTCACAGAACGTAGATAGAGTTAAAGATTACGACGGGACATGAATTAAAACTAAATTAAAATGTGCACAGATCAATTATTTATAATAAATACTGCAAAATTCAAAAAAAAAAATATTTCAGATATTGTTACAATTATCCATTTTGATCTTGTTTTGCTGATTGAAATACTTGCACCAGTGCTCAGATCTTGCATTCGTTCCCAAGTCTTTGTGTGTCTTCTGTCGAGGGGTGAAGCCCCTGTTGAATATCTGCTAGCTGTGCAGAGTGCGTGTGTGTGCGTGTGTGTGCTGTAAAACTGCATCAGATGCTTCATCCCGAGCGCTTCCAGAAAGAGCCGATGATCTGTAAATGAGGGAAACTTCTCACTCCTGCATGCAGAAGTGCAGACACACTGACAGCCCGAGGGCCGATGGGGTTTGAGTGTGTGTTTGTGTTTCTGCTCATATGATGAGTGTGTGTCGAGGTTCTCGTCTGGGTTCTCAAACAGGAAGTTGATGTTGTGTTTGAAGCTGATGAAGGCCTCTCTTACATCGCACAGCCGTAAAGCAGTGAATACTGTGGTGTTGAAATGAAGTAGAGGAGCGGGGCACGGCCTAACGCTTTATGACTGTCTCAGTTTGTGTAAATCCACTTGGGGTTCAGAGTATTTATTATTTCCCACATTAATTGCACACGTCTAGTACAATTGTGGTTTTGTTTCAAAACCCACACTCAGGGCAATTTTTTGGGATTTCCTCCTGGATTTGGCCGACCCAAATTGAAAAGCTTCCCATACACACATACAGTGGTCTAAGTTCAAATGTTGGTGTCATTTTACAGGAAACCCTTTGAAGTCACAAAACACTGCTAAAAGTGATAAACATGTAAGTATATGTAGTGTAAGCTGTTATAATCCCCCCAAAAATAAGGGGCTTTTTGATTTTTTTATACAAATTCATTTGTGAAAGTGTGTAACTCAGGCCCTGTGTGCTCTAGGACCCTGCAGACTTTGGGCTGCTTCCACAAGCAGAAGTTTGTCTGTGGCGTGTTGTATGACAGATTTACTCAAATGGGTCTGAACTTGGGGACAACCCCCTCCCCTTACCCTGCTACCCCCCTCCAGCACCCCCTCCCTCCATCATATACAGTGATATAAATGCAATATGCAGTGTCATTAAATTAACTATACATGCTGGAAGCAGCCCAAAGGGTCTGCAGGGTCCTAGAGCACACAGGGCCTGAGTTACACACTTATACACATTTATTTATATAAAAAAATCAAAAAGCACCTAATTTTTTGTGGGGTTACACTACATATACTTACATGTTGATCACTTTTAGCAGTGTTTTATGTAACTTTAAAGGGTTTCCTGTAAAATGGCACCAACATTTTAATCCTAGAGCACTGTATGTGTGTATGGGAGGCTTTTCAAAATCCAGGCGGAAATGGTATCAGAGTAATTTAGTGTAAATACATTACTTTTTCTAAAACAAATGCCAAAGTGATGCATATCTCCAGAAAGTAGAGACTCTAAGCTTTCAAATAGTCCCACATATGATCATCAGAGCTCCTCCACAGACATTTAAAATGGAAAGTAAATACATGACGATGTCATTCCCGACCCTGTACAGGGTCCTTGGAGTTTAAGAGGTTAGGGAATACTTTCTTCTTGATTTTCCCCGAAAGAACCGAAGTGAAATGTGACAACATGCCCCATAGGTGTTGTACAGTGTAACACGACCAAATGACAGATTATATAGAGATATAATAAAAAAAATACAAGACAAAGTTAAATATGTTGTCAATAAAATACAATTATCATTATAAAAATACAAATACAAATAATGTCATTTTTTAATGATTAAAAAAATACAAATTTTTGCGTTTGACAACAAACACATCGCTAAACATAGTTACACAGCAGAGATAGAAACAATAATAATTAATCATTTCTGAAAATGTATTCTCAGTCATTATTCACCTTTTTCCTCATGGTTTCTCAAAAAAAAAAATCATAAAAGTATAGAATATATTATCATATTTCTAACAGGGGCTCATCAGTGTGACAACATGCCCCACCTGCTCATTTAACCGCGGTGTCACACACACACACACACACACACACACACACACACACACACACACACACACACACACACACACACACACACACACACACACACACACACACAGAGATGTAAAACAAACTTAAGTGAGAAATTTACTATTAAGTATGAATATTGATTCATTAAAAACTGCTTATTAATAGTTAATAAGGTAGATGTTAAATTTAGGTATTGGTAAGATTATGGGATGTAGAATATGATCATGCACAATAAGGCATGAATATGTGCTAATATCCTAGTAATATGCATGATAATAAGCTATATAACTAGTGAGACCCCAAACTAAAGCGCCATAACAGCACTCGTCTTAATTTAGTCAACTAAAGAATTTGGTTAGTTAACACAATTCATGTTTTCTAAAAAAAAACTGCAATTCATATCAATAATAAATAAATAAATGAAATAATGCTAGTTATTTCTTTATTTTAGCCTATTTATATTGCCCCCCAGTTTGAGTGCTGTCACTGAAACACTGCCCCCTAGTGCTGTAATTCATCAGTCTCAGTGTTGTTAACTAAAATAATCGGTTCTTTTAGTACAATTCGTGTTGTTTATGTGTTTAATACAATTCATGTTTTCGGAGAGAGTTCAAAGTCTCAGTTTGACTCACATCCGTTTTGTTTGAAAAGCGAATGATTGACATTTAAAGACCTGAGCGTGAGCAGATGATCAGATCTGACCCACTTCAGTCTCAGCTGAGCTGTTGATCAGCATGACCTCTGCGTTTACTCCTGTGTGTGTGTCCAGCGTGTGTGTGTGTGCGTGTGTGTCCAGCGTGTGTGTTCGGTGTGTGTGTGTCCAGCATGTGTGTGTGTGTCCAGCGTGTTTGTGTCCAGCGTGTTTGTGTTCAGCGTGAGTGTGTGTGTGTGTGTGTGTGTGTGAGATCAGATGAAGAGTTTCTGTACTCAACGGTCTGTCACGCAGTGTGTGTTTGAGTAGTTTTTGAGTGTCTCTAGCATGAGATGCTGCAGCTGTTTGCTCTATATGAAGGCCAAACCTCTTAAAACCAACTTAAGGTTCGTAAATGAGCAGAATTATGTTTTAATTATGTTTTTCATCCATCCATCCATGACCTTTGTTTCATTATGATGGTTAACAGTATGTTCTTGTGGTATGATTGTGTTTCTGTTTATTTATATATTTATGTATTATGTATTTAATATTATTTATTATAATTATGTTGCATTATGTTATTTTTGAACACAGTATCTTTGTGTTTTGATGATTTTATTGTACTTTACAGTTGATTAATTGTGGAACAAGCGTGCAGCACCACAGTGAATATATGTTAACTGTGTGTGTGCATGTGTGTGTGTGTGTGTGTGTGTGTGTGTGTGTGCGTGTGCGCGTGTGTGTGTGTCCTCTAAGGCTCCGGAGTGCAATGTCAATGGTCTGGAGGAGAAGCTGCTGTTATTCAGACACGAGCCGAACACTGAGCAGATCTTACACAGACTCACGGAAAAAGAGGACATACGTGACGGAGATCTTGTGGAGGTGGTGCTCGCTGGTCAGTCAACACACAACACACACACACACACACACACACACACACACACACACACACACACACACACACACACACACACACACACACACACTACCCCTAAATCTACCCATCACAGGAAACATTCTGCATTTTTACTTTGTAAAAAAAACTCCTCCTGTGTGATTTATAAGCCTTTTGAAAAGTGGGGACATGGGTAATGTAATACCGTACACACACACACACACACACACACACACACACACACACACACACACACACACACACACACACACACACACACACACACCATACAGATGATGTTGACAGTTGTCAATCACTTTGATCCCTCTAGGCACGGCTTCAGTGACCAAGACCAAGTACCGCCCACATTCCTTAGTCGTCCAATCGTATCGCACGCCTACGTTTTGTCACTACTGTGGTGAGATGTTATGGGGCCTCATCCGACAGGGCCTGAAATGTGAAGGTAAAACTTTGCCACATATATATAAATATATACTGTATATACACTGGGGAATAAAGTCCCAGTGTGGATTTAAATAGGCAAACGATGGGCTCATTATTGCAGTGATTATTGAGTGTTTCTAGCATGTTATATTTGGCAACAGCTCTTCTAACCCTCACTGATGGAGTGTGTCATTTCTTAAACTGCATTGCGTTGTCAATACACGATCTGTATTGACTCTAATGTATGCCTCTTGATGGAGATAATCATGTTATAGCTCGTGTATTGAGCGTGTAAGAGTCCAGCACTGTGTAAAGTCTCCTCCAGCACATCCCAAAGGCCTACGATGGATTTAAGATCTGGACTCAGAGGTGCCGACTCATGTGTGAAAATGATCCTTCATGCAGCCATTCTCTCCAGTCTGAGTCTGATGGATCTGGACATTGGCTGCGTCCGAAAACCAGGGGCTCGTTGCCTCGCTGCTTTATCAGACAATGGCTTGTAAGGCAGCGGTTTGTGCATGAAGGCTCCTCACGAAAACGATTTCAGACAGACTTGTAACAGGCAGGGTAAGAGTTTAATGATCTACAGCAAAATAGAGAGAGCTTTGGTGAGAACTAAACACATATTTAATTACTACAGTAGTGATTTCTCGCTAGAAAGGACATCAGAAGTGTAATATGTTTAGACTGGGTAAGCCCAGCCCGATTTGATTTCGCCTGACAACTCAGGTCTGGAAACCCGTACATTCATTTCTACTGATTCTGGTACACTTTTGTGGGAACCAATCACAGACTGGTTTATCCAGCTGGCGCGCTATTGGCAGGTTTAACACGATGACAGATAGAGAAGTGATGGGTCGTTGCCCGTTGATCACGCCTCTTGTCATGGCCCCTTAAAAATCCCCATATCCTGATTGGCTTCATCACTCGGTCTCCTCTCCACCAATCAGCTGGTGTGTGGTGAGCGTTCTGGCGCAAAATGGCTGCCGTCGCATCATCCAGGTGGATGCTGCACATTGGTGGTGGTTGAGGAGATTCCCCCCTTCTATGTAAAGCGCTTTGAGTGCCTTGAAAAGCGCTATATAAATCGAACGCATTATTATTATTATTATTATTAAAATACGGAGCAGACTCCCCAGAGCAATGTTCAATCTTAAACTGAGCTTCGTCTGGTGATAGCCAAACAAGAAAATGTTGGTAAAAAACGTACATTTACACACAAACTGACCAGCAAACGCACCTTTCGGACACCATCTTTTTCCCCAGCTCAACTGTCACTGAATGGAAAGCACAGGATTGTGGGATATTAAAGGCAGCGAAGGATACATGTATGCTGCCTTCAAAACTGGATCAGATGAAGGTCTCTCAGGAGACCGGAAGTGAAGCTAACAATAGATTCGGACCAAGCGGCTCCTCCCGCAGTTTCTCTTAAAGCCAATACGGAAGTGACTTAAACTGCAGTTCCTCGACTGGCCACTAGAGCGGCTCCAGAAGGAGCAGAATCTCATTGAGCCCCGTGTTAAAATGCCCAACTTTACAGCAGAAAAAAACATGTTTACAGTCTGGGACAAATTGTGGTTTTGGCCTATACGGCTAATTTTGCCCTTCATGACGACTGTGAGGGGGGTGAATGTTTTTATAACTCATTCGTTTACATTATATAAAGCCTTAAAGTTATGCATAATTAAGGGCGTGGCCACTTTGATTGACAGGTGGAGAGCCGTTTATCTGCTGTCTGTTAGTCATCGCGTCACCTAAGCTCCGCCCACGTCCCGCCTCTTTACCCATTTTCTGTTATTCGGCGGTGACATCCGATGAGTTCGTCTCTACGCTTTAAAGCGGCTCTTCATAATCCTATGGGTGACGTCACGGACAATACGTCCATATTTTTTACAGTCTATGATTCGGACGTGGCTTGATGCCTTCCTGCCTTGAAATGTGTCCTCCGAAAGCAGCATTTTCCAGGTTTCGGACTCAGCCGTTGTCATCCTGAATGTGTCTTCCTTCATGGTTGTTCAAGGAACAAAAAGCTACACACTCCACAGTGAGGGTTAGAAGAACTGTTTTCCAAATGCTAGAAACACACAATAAGCACTGCAATAATGAGCCTCTTATTGACTGCCCTGGGCAAAGTATAATTATATAGAATATTTACATATTATATTGCTTATTTGTTTGTTAATTATTTAATTTTTTTATTTCTTATTTGATAATTCTAATATAAATTACATATTTATAAATATTTAATTAGATTTTTTGGTTAATGTTTTATTATATTTCTTAATTGTTTATCTGTTTGTTTAATATTTAATATTCATATTCATTATAATATTCATCATATAAATTTTATATTTATATTTTTTATTTCTATGACATGATGCTTGGTATTAGTTTTAATGCATAATATTGTTTAACTGTGATGTTATGACTGTGGGAAAAAATACTTAAAGGGATAGTTCTCCCAAAAATGTAAATTGTGTCATCATTTCCTCACCCTCGTGTTGTTCCAGACCTGCAGGAGTTTCTTTCTTCTGCTGAACACTAAAGAAGATATTTTGAAGAATGTTTGTAACAAAAGCAGATCGAGCAACCATTCACTACCATAGTATTTCCCCCCTAGTGAATGTTTGCTCGATCTGCTTTTGTTACAAACATTCTTCCAATTATCTTTTTTTTATATATTATTTTTATATTTTTTATATCAGAATTTTCATTTTTGGGTGAACCATCCCTTTAAAATGCAATAATACACTGCAATGCTTTTCTTACTTAGTATTTTAGTCTTGTTTCTAGTCTAAAAAATTCTTAAAACAAGAAGTATTTACTAGAACAAGCAAAAGTAATTGTCTTGTTTTGGGAAAAATAACTCAGAATGAAGAGAGTTTTTTCTTCAAATAAGATAAATAATCTGCCAATGGGGTAAGAAAAATTCAATCCTAATTCAAACAGAAAACAAGATTATTTTTCTTACCCCATTGGCGGATTATTTGTCTTATTTTAAGCAAAAACTCTCTTCATTCTGAGTTATTTTTCCCAAAACAAGACAATAATTTGTACTTGTCTAGTAAATGTGTCTTAATGTAAGAATGTTTAGATATTTTGACTAGAAACAAGACAAAAATACTAAGTAAGAAGAGCATTTTTCGCAGTGAATGTATTTTAAAATATGGAGGTTGTACTGTGACGTTCTGCAGGCTGCGGTCTAGACTTCCACAAGCGCTGTGCGTTCAAGTTGCCCAACGACTGCTCTCGCGTGTTTCGGCGATGCGGCCCGAGTCTGTCTCTGTTCCCTCCGGGACGGCCGCGAGCGCCGTCGCTGTCCAATCACACGGGCGGAAGCCTGGAGGAGGTGAGCGTACACACACCAAAAACACACTGCTGTGTGAAACGCCCCCTGAATGTGCTTGTGTTGTCCATCAGATCAGCATGACGAAGCCATCGCGCTCTCGGCCGCCGTCCTGGGCCGATGTGCCGGTGTGTGTGGGGGTCTTTGAGGGGAAGGACAGGCGGCCGCGCGTTCCTCACACCTTCCACATTCACACCTACACCAAACCCACCGTGTGCCAGCACTGCTTTCGGCTGCTCAAAGGCCTCTTCAGACAGGGGATGCAGTGCTCTGGTGAGAGGGGTTATGCTGGAAATATGCTCAACTAGCTCTGGAAATGTCTATGGCACTGCCGTCAAAGAGTACCGTAATTAGCTGGTGTAGTGGTTAAAGGGTTAGTTCACCCAAAAATTTAAATTCTGTCATTAATTCCTCACCCTAATGTCGTTGGACACCCGTCAGACCTCCGTTCATCTTCACACACAGATGACGTTACAAAGCCCATCTCACTACAGCGGCTCTACAATCCTTTATGAAGAGACCAGAATAGTTTTTGTGCTCAAAAAATAAATAAATAACAACTTATATAGTAATGGGTAATGGGTCGATTTAAAAAAAAAGATTCGAACCGTTGAATCAGTGAATCGATTCATGATTCGGATCGCAAAAGGCACGTGATTTCAGCAGTTTGACACGCGAGCCGAATCATGAATCGATTCACTGATTCATTGGTACATGATTCAACGGTTCGAATCTTTGTTTTTAAATCAGCCCATCACTATATAAGTCGTTATTTAGTTGTTTTTTTGCGCACAAAAACTATTCTGGTCTCTTCATAAATGATCGTAGAGCCGCTGTAGTGAGATGGGCTTTGTAACGACGTCTTTAGTGCCTTTATGGGTCTTGAGAGAGGAAATGACATTGGTGTCAATGAAGGCCTTTCTGAGCCATTGGATTTCAACACTAATATCTTCATCTGTGTGTGAAGATGAATGGAGGTCTGACGGATGTCCAACGACATTAGGGTGAGGAATTAATGACAGAATTTACATTTTTGGGTGAGCTAACCCTTTAACGATAGTTATCATGAGCATTGTAATGTTAGTATCCTAATATATGTCAGTAGAACAGGAAGAGCTCTTTAAGAGCTGATCCTTGAAAGTAATCTGACATGCCAGTTGATTCTCATGTTTCCGTTTCTCTCCAGACTGTAAGTTTAATTGTCATCGCAGGTGCGAGTCTCTCGTTCCTCCCGAGTGCAGGGGTGAGAGAGCAAACGGAGAAGGTCAGTTTCATTTACCTGTGAATGGGATGAGCGGGGGGGGGGGGCTGGGGGGTAGGGGGGCGTGCACCTGAGACCCGTAGTGACAACTTGTTTGACAGTTGTCAGACTCGCAAAGATGGATAGTGACTGGAGTGAGGACAGTAGTTTTGCAACAGAGCAGTCAGCTAAACTAGAGGACTTTTCTCCACCACCTTTACCTGAAGTGGACTGGAGGAGGGTGAAATGTCTGTAGACACAGAGTTTGTAGGCTCAAACTGCTTTAACTCCCGATGCCGACGATGCTTTCATTCATTCATGCTAGCGAAGCAGCAGCGCAAGAGGGAATGAGATCACTAACTAATCTATGAACACTGAACAGCCATATACTTATACTGAATGCCACTAAAAAAGCGCAGGACCAATAAGTTCAAACCTAATAGCCTATTACAACAGATTTCCTCATATTAAATATTCCTCATGCATTAAATAAAAGTTAGACTACATACGCCAGCAGTCTAGCTCGTTACGGATTTGTTGTTTGTTACCACGGCAACCATGTGTCAGGGTTTGTCTGAAAGCGTCTGAGGTATGAAAATTATCTGTAGACATGACGGGCGGCAAAAATATCAGAAGAAAAGATTAACATGTACTTACAACTGCATTATATATCTGTATTTTCTTAATTAGGATGTTGAAAGCAAGTGAAGAGAACTTCTAACAATGCTACACTAACAACTATGCTAATTAACTAACTAGGCTACACGAATTAATCTAAATAACTATACAAATGGCTGTGCTAACTAGATGATAATATATGCTATCCTGATAATTTTCTATACTCGCAATTACAACTCCTGACTCTACAGAGCTTTTGAACTGAAACAGGATGCTTTTATACCAGGGGCGTGGTGAGCTCGCGCCAGGGGCGTGGTAGTGAGCCGTTGGAAGTACAAACCTACGTAATGAAGTACCATAACGTCCAATAGGAAAATTCAACTGCAGTAGCCACCGTTCAACCTTAAGAGGGTAGCACTAAGACGTTTTTACACCATATATTATAGAATTTAAACACTTTAAACCCAACTGTCAAAACATTTACTCGACTCAATGAACAATAATAATAAAGCTCCATTCTTGCAGATCATTAACTAAAAAAAGTTGTTCTAGGGTTTAGTTACCCTTTAAGTACAGAGTAATAATAATGAACTACATGTATTTACTGTAGGGTCAGGGGTTGGGGTTGAGGTTACACTTTATTTTAAGGTGTCTTTGTTACACTAATTATACATTTAAGTACAGAGTAATATTAAAGGTGCACTATGTAGTAGTAGTATTATTATTAGAGCTATCATCTTATCTATAAGAATCCCCACAAAGATGTATCAGAGAGCACATTGATAATAATCAGAAAGTTAATGCACCAGATCATCATATTAGAGTGATTTGTGAAGGACGGTGTGTTGATGTTTTCAGAGGTGGAGGTGAGTCAGGAGGCGGAGGAGAGCGCGGCTGTTGTGTCGGTAAACGCTCTTTATGAGGAGCTGAGATATAAAGACCCGCCGCCAGCGGAGCAGATGATGGTGCTGCAGTAAGGGTTCACATCACACCTAATCCATACAGCACTTCAGAGAGACGTCAGGCTGCTTACATCTGTGTGTGTGTGTGTGTGTGTCAGGCCGTGTTTCAGCAGTAATATTCCTCTGATGCGAGTGGTGCAGTCTCTCAAACACAGTAAGAGAAGAGCCAGTGGAGTGCTGAAGAAAGGCTGGTTGATCCACTACACCAGCACTGACACACTGGTGAGACACTCTTCTCTATGTTTTTGAATATATATATATATATTACACGGCTCTGTGAAATACTTGATTCTGATTGGTCAATCGCGCATTCCAGTGGTATGTTATTTCCAGATAACACCCGCTCATCCGGGTACTATGAGTTATCTTGACCGGTACTACTTCTATGCTTAACGCTGGCGCCATCTTGTGGCTTAAACAGCCGTGGCTACAATGGAAGACTTCAAGGCAGGTTTCCTTTATAACGTTTTAAATATGGATATTTTTATCACACAAACGCATCGATTCGAATCAGAAGGCTCTATTAACCCATCGGAGTCGTGTGGAGCACGTTCTTTGACGGACAGCTGCATTTTTTATGGACTTCAAAAACAGCTAACGCTACAACTACTGCTGGGATTAACGTTAGTTAATTTGTATTTGTCTGTAAGAAGAATGTCATATACACCTATAATGACTTGAGGGTGAGTAAATCATAGGCTTGGTTTCATTTTTAGGTGAACTAACCCTTTCAGCATCATTTTCAACATTTAGCAGCAATAGATAAAGGCTTAAAGCAGGATGGAACTGTTTTTCTTCGCAGATGGTTTGCGTAAGAGCTAATAAAATATTTAATCTCAAGACAATATTTTGTGTCTAATTTATCTGAGACTAGTAGCCGTGTAATAAGCGGGATAATGTCCACCCAGCCGGTTGTTATCACAGAATAAACCCCTTCAGAGTGATGCTCCTCTTCGCATCGGGGTCCTGATCGCTCTGTCGGGGTTTATTCTGCGATAACAACCGGCTGGGTGGACATTATCCCTTACATATATATATTACTGTATATACTGTATATATATATATATATATATATATATATATATATATATATATATATATATATATATATATATATACGGTGGGTAGGGAAAGTATTCAGACCCCCTTAAATTTTTCACGCTTTGTTATATTGCAGCCATTTGCTAAAATCATTTAAGTACATTTTTTTCTCATTAATGTACACACAGCACCCCATATTGATAGAAAAACACAGAATTGTTGACATTTTTGAAGATTTATTAAAAAAGAAAAATTGAAATATCACATGATCCTAATTATTCAGACCCATTTTCGAACCCATTGTATATATAAACACATAAACTGTTCAAAAGTATGGGGTCAGTAATATGTTATATGTTTCTGCTCACCAAGACAGCATTCATTGGATGAAAAATACAGAATTTTTTTTTAATATTATTAATATGAAAAATAACTTTTATATGTGAATATATTGTAAAATGTAATTTATTCCTGTGATCAAAGCTGAATTTATCATCATTACTCCAGTCTTCAGAGTCACATGACCCTTCAGAAATCACTCTGATGAGGATTTGATGATCAAGAAACATTTATGATTATTATCAGTGTTGAAAACAGTTGTGCCGCTTCATATTTTTGTGAAATGTA